>NC_136631.1:18203411-18498482 GCF_933228915.1 Telmatherina bonti | reverse complement strand
ATATATATATATATATACATATATATATACATACATATATATACATATATATATACATACATATATATACATATATATATATACATATACATATATATACATATATATATACATACATATATACATACATATATATACATATATATATACATATATATATACATATATATATACATATATGTATACATATATATATATATATATGTATATATATATATATATATATATAAGTAAACAAAGATTTGCATGTATATTCGAGTTGCAGATCTCCTGCTGTGCCATGTGACCAAAGCGCTATGTGCCAACGTGCCATCCTTTGTCTCTGTTTCAGTCAACAAAGCCTGCAAACATACCAGATGAAACATTAATATTAATGTCAGACAGATGCGAGTTTAACTGTGAAGGGAAATCTAAAAAAACAAAACATAGAAGCTAAAATTACAGTCAATTCCTGACACTTCATGACCAAACAGTTCATTGTCTGATTAGAAACTGACAGATATATTCAAAATGACAACAATGCTAGCGGCAATGTTATGCTTTTAATTACTTTAAGGCTCAGTCCTCTTTCTACCTCACATTCTGTAAACAAAACAATTAAATGATAAGTCTCTACTGAATGTCCTCACACAGAGACAGCACATTTCACATGCTACAACATAAAGACATGCACTGCATAACAATGCATGCTTTCGAACTAAACTAATAGAACTTAACACAGCAGGGCTGCCTGCTGTCATTTTATGCAATGGAGGAGAGCAACATTGAACAAATGTAAAGGACAATCTACAGCTTTCCATTTTCACCCAGTTTGACAGTTCCTAGTGTGTGTAATTATATAATGTCACATCAAAATATTGCATAAGGCTCTATTTATATTTCTCACCTACAGTCTATGTGGAAGAAAGCTACTAACAACTGCTCAGGGTTGTGAAAGTGGGAGCAGCCCACACGTTTTCCTTCTGCACCATTTAGGGCCGTGGTAATACATTGATCTACATTGATACATCGATCATGTGTTCCAAGAGCCAATGACAACAACTCAAAAGGCAAACATTGGTCAAAAATTGATACAATAACCATTTATTTAACACACTTTTATTCTAAAAATGGCTGTGTTTAGAGCTCCTGTCACGTCTTTATCACTAGTCATCTTTGTTATAACTGCATGAGCTCTGCAATAGAAAAAATAAATCATATACAATTGGGATTTGTGGTTTTTATAAGAATAGAAATTAATGTGTGCAGTTACATGTAGTATCAATTATATCAGTTGATTGATCTAATTGAATCGAAGTTGCATCGTGACTGAATTTGAAACATCAAATTGCCATCCATTAAAATCCACACAATATGGTGATCAAACTGCCAATTTAAACCCCTAATACATATTCTTTTAATCTGTACTCAAAGATGTCCTTCATCAGGGGGAAAAGTCTGCTGTCACTCAGCAACACAAGTCATGGAGAAAAATTAAGTCCCATCAAATATGGCTGCCCTATGTTCAGCCAGAGATGGAGAGAAAGACCACGCCAATAATGATAACCTGGAATCTGAGAACAACCCAGTACAGAGCTTGTCTTCTTGTGTCATCATTTGCAGTAACAGACGCAATGTTCAAGTGGGTACGATATGATACCAGCTCAAGCAATCAAACTTTGTGCCATCAGCGAAACCTGATCTTGTCTCAAGTTTACCCTTGTCAACATTATTCTCTGGGATGCAGCAACAACTGCCTTGTTATCTCATCAGAGTCGTTCTTGTTTTTTTCTCTTCAGCATGTAAGGTCATGAAGTATGTGATTTATAGGACATTGATATCCACACATACTGACGCATCTGTAATAATGGTACAAAGTGTCAGTCACTGGGGCTGTAAGGATATGCTTTTGTCCCGATTCGATTCGGATTTTTTTTGGGTGCCGATTCGATTTAAATTGCGATTCTCACAATTCTTCGATATTGCTGATTTTTGTAGATTTAAAAAAAAAAAAAAAAAGGCATAAAACTTTTTTTTTTTCCATTTTTCTTGATTTCAATAAAGAAAAAACAACAGTTGCCAGAGCATCATTCTGCTGCTGCTATAATGCCCAAGAAGATAAGTAAAAAGATCAATAAAAACAAAAAAAAAAAATGACAAAAATTTTATAGTGGATTAATTTTATTTGAAAAAAAAAAAAATCAATTTTGTAACAAAAAAAATTTATTTTAAAATTGGGAAGCAAAAAAATCTTGATTTTTTTCCCCCACCCCTATAGGTCACTATTGGTTATTAATTAAAAAATAAAAACAAAGATAAAAAAGCCAGACTGACCTTCCTCCTCAGTGAACATCTGCAATAAGTACTAATCTTGTGTCTCCTCCCAGTTCCTTCCTGCCTGCCTTTCCTCCCCTAAAGCCCAACCCTGTTCTCCACGGCCAATTAAATGGGGCCCGAGTTTTATCTATGTCATATCCTCCCAGAGTCTTCCTGGAGAGGATCCGATGAGGAAAACCTTGCAGATGAGAAAGAAATAAAGAAACTATCTGCCACTTTAGCTGGTTTCCAGACTCCTTTGTCTCATCTCTGCCTGCTGATTGTGTTTAGTAGTCACCTTCGTGAGTTTCCAGGGTTCACCTGTCAAGCTTTGTGCATCCACATTTTAAAGCTGTGCTTTGAAAAAGGATGGCAGGAGTGACAATAAGTCATTTCCAAAAAACAGAGGAATAAAGCTTTAAGCTTGTTTTAAATGGTTTTTCTGGTTTAAAAACAAGAGTGAAAGTGCATAAGAGAAACAACATTCTAAGAAATAATAATAAATTAAAAAACATGGTTTGGTTTTCTTACCAGTTTGGTTTTTTTCCTTTTTTCAATAAAAGAAAAAGTTAGCCACAGAAACTAAAGAAACATTCACTTATGTGTAAAATGAGTCCACGTGCTTACTTGAGGTGGATTTTGCAGAGTTTATAAGCTTGCAGCAAATTAGCAGAAATGTAAATCACTTTGAAAATCCAGTCTGGCCAGTCAGAGATTCAATACCTTCATGTTTTTGGTCTGTGCAGGCAAAAACAATATGCTGGTCTCTTCCCACACTTATATTGCAAAGATTATCACATTTTTCTCAAGTAAAGAGCTCAGTTATCCTCCAACACAGCTTAGTTTATTTAACTTGTCTAGTCAATGCAAACATACCTGAAACATAATTCAGAAATCTCCTTTGGATAAATCCTTCTCTTTACTACATGGCCAAAACCTTTGTATTCTTAGCCTCTTCTTCCTTGATATATTGTTTCTGCTATCCTGCAGTACAGTTTCTAATAGAGCAATGCATGATGCATTCTGTACTGCTAATGTCTATAGAGAATCAGTACCAAGATGTCCAGGTGATTCAGACTAATGAGGTAATGGACTAAAGTATGTAAGAAGCTGTGATGTGGCAAGAAGTTCAAAACATTTGCTGCTTCAAATCTGGACGGCCTCTCTAGACAATGAGTAGACCTATTTACCCAAATACTTCTCTGTGCTGTCCGGTTTGTACCAGCTTTCTGCAGGAGCATTGTGTACATCAGCATTCAGGGGGAATCTGCTTCGTCCTTCTCTGATTAACTGTGGAAATCCAGTAGGCAGAATATGAACTCTGGCAAAGTTCAAATATGTCCCAGTTGATTGTGATTTAGTGAGAGAGAGAGAGAGATTTTAAGCTTGGTGAGCAAATTAACAAAAAAAAACACACACACAGACACACACAAAGTGACGGAATTAGGTTACAAATTGTTCCGACATAAGAATGCTGGAGTTTTGCAAGAAGAACAATAACAAGTAATGATTTACTTTTTGATGACAGCCTACAGCAAAACTGCTGGCAGTCAACATCGAGTCCCTGCATGATAAAAGCTCCATCTTAACCAGAAGCAGAGTCATGTGCTTAGAAACAGAATTTCTCTACTGCAGGATTATAAGAGGCATCATTTCTGCCCTTGCCTGGTTAAGTATTAACACACTTTCCACTAATCAGAAACTTGTATCTCATTTAAATGAAGACATTTGAAGCAGGAAAAGTAGCACAACCTAATAAATAACTGGCGAGTAAATGTTAACTATAACTACTGACTTTTTTTGTATTTAACAGTTTATTATTTTCAGTTACAGCAATGAGCTAATAATAGAACACACAAAAGTACAAAATACCAAAAACACAAATCTGCACAAACACTGATCTTATCCAACATTTAAGCGCGAGTCACTGACATAATCACTCCAACTCCAACTAGTGGCTGTGAACAACCATTAGTTCACAGCCACGTACACATATATTAGTTCAGTTTAACCAGTAAAGTGAATGTCACTCTCTCATATGTGACCAGTTGTGTCATTGCTGATACATTCATCATTCGAGGGTGGACATTAAGAAGTCAGTAAGAGCCAAAAAAAAAAAAATCCATCTTTTCTCAGTCTGACGCCAATCTGAGATGTACTTCTGTACTATACAGAAAGGCTAAATCACTGCTGACATTTCCAGGTGAAAATATCATCTAAATATATAAACAACCGATAATCTATTCTGAGCACAATCATTGTGAGGAGAATGTAGGTCAGGTATTTACTGTATATGAGCCAGCGGTTGAGTTCTATCATGCAGCCCTGAAGCAAGAGCTAAACCGTAACCGCCAGCTCAGGATGATTGTGCTTCTTTTGATGAACTAACCTATATTTATAACCCAAGTAAACGCAGACAGGGACTTTACTTTTGGACAACTCTGTTGCTTGGAGTGGAAGGTGGCCCCTGCCTTATTTGATGGACAGCAACTGGGGACAGACACTGTGTCCTTGACATGGAAGGGGGCAGCTGCAAGGGAAGCTAAGAGTGGTGATAGACCTAGTTTTTTCAGTCCCTGAGGAGTTACACAATCACCCAAATGTATGTTGGCACTGTGAGCAGTTTGGAGAAGCTGCATGTGTCTGTGTGGGTGTGTCACGGTGTGTCTTGCAAAGTCAAAGACTGTTCTGCAGTTTGGGGCATACAGACATTGACAGTGCTTAAATCTGGGTATGTAGGCCAAAGACTCTTCATCCTCAGGTCTACTTGATCTCTTGCCATTGCTCTGCTTCACTGCAAGCTGGGCTTAATAGAGTGCAAAGGCGCTGTGAGTGCGTACTAAGACTGGTGTACTTGATCTGTCTGCGTGATCTTTAGCTGCCTGCCTAGTTGTCAGTGTGATAGCACAGAGATACCAACCGACAGGCTGGGAATGTTTATCTCCTTTTCTCAATAGCGGCAAGTCTCTTTCTTCTGATCTTATTAGGTTTCATTGTTTAACCAACTGAGAAGCTGTGAAGGTGCGCCTGCAGCCCTGTGGAGCCCCCTGGGAAAAAATGCCATTTGAAGGTCAAATGCCTACTGGGTGAAAGGCTGAACTGGAAAAGGAACAACCACACAAGAGCTGGTTTAAGCCACTGACAGTGTCCTTGCAAGAAAGAGTCATTATCATATTTCCTTATTAAAGCTTTTTTTTTTTTTTTTTTTTTTTTTTTTAGAAGGAAACTATCCAACCATCCATCTATTTATCCAAGCCACTCCATCACCGCAATGAAGGGTGAACCGATTCATGGACTTCCCTCTACAACATCACCTCCTCCACTTATGTCAGGCACACAGTGAGGAATTTCTGAGCTACATAAAAATCTCAATGAAGTCCTGGATCTTACACAAGGTCTCCTTCTTGTGAGACTGAAACAAGTCTGAAACATCTCCTCTGGGAGACATCCAAAATGTAGCCTGACCCGGCGACAAAAGTACCGTAATAAATCTTGTATCAGTATGAAGGAGCAGCATCTCCACTATGAGCTCACAACCTACAGCTACTGACCAAAGATGATGGTTAGAACTTAGATTGATGAGTAAATTGATACAGCTTCGACTTTAAGACAGCTTTCTCACACAGGAACAGTCACTGCATCGCTGAAGAAAATCTACCTGCAATCTCTATGGTCAGTTCAACATCCTTTTCTTATTAAACACACCCAAAATACTTGAACTATGGTACCTGAAGATGCAACTCACTCTCAGCTTGGAGTGGGCATTTCATCTACTGGTTACAGGTGCCCCAATGGATACATCTCTTCACTGAAACTCTACAGGTCTACAGAAAGACAGAGTAAAGAGGCAAGCCTGAGCTCACCTAATAGGAAAGTGACTGACTTTAATTTTCAGTTGCCACATATTTTGACCCTGCCTGCAAATGGTAGCAGAAAGCTACACAGCTGTACAAGACCTGAACAGTGAAGCGCTGCAAAGGACCAACACAGTATAGATGTAGAACCACACAGAGACCTTTATTATATCTCACATCAGCCACATGATGTTATTGTCAGAGTTTTTAAAAAAAAAAAAAAAGGGGAAGGCGAACATCTGACAGTGTACAAGACCAGAATAAATTAAAAGAAAGTGAAACGAACAACAGAAGACTGGCAGGAAATACAGAGAGAAACTTTTCTGGCCTTCTGTAAATCCATGTGTGCCGTTAGACAAACAAACTGAATCTTAGGCAACTCTTAATGATCGAATGGAAATTTGTGAGTTTATGTAGCATCCCAGATATCCTGATTTTACTTTAGATTTTAAAAACATCTACAATGAAGAAATATCCCTCCATTGTACTATATGCTTGGACTCATTCATCAAGTGTTAAATTCCTGGAGCTCTTCTCTGAGCTGGCAGAAAGTCATTTCTCGACACCCATCAGCACCTGAAGGAGAACAAACAACTAACACAGGCTACTGTTTGCTCTGATCTCAACAGCCACTGAGATAGCATGCAGAGAGAAAAACATTCAGACGAGGCCTAAAGGGACGGCTCTTAGCCACAGAGTCTTATTGTCCAAAGCAACACTAAACATGACCACACTGAGTTGAACAAATGTTTTTCTCTACTGTACAAACAATAGCCAAGAATACATATAAAACAAAGAAAAGCCATCTGATGCTTTTCTTTAGTCCCTTTTCTCCAATTCTGCATGTACTTAAACTTAGTACAAGCTTGCTAGTCTCTCTTACAAAGTGGTCCTGGCGCATTATTGCCTCAGAAGCTAAGTGAAGATGACAGGCATGCCACATTGAGCGTATTTCTATTGACAGATGCAGAGAGCCTGGGCAAAGGGTCGACTTTGCTGGCAAGCTGTTGTCACTCACTGCATTACAGCTTAAGTAATCATTTGCACACCGCAACTAAATTACAGTAGATAGTCAGATTAAACTCTCAGGTTCCTCTTGAGTACACTGACACTTCTGCATTACTGATATCAGTGTTGATGAAAGGGAAAAGTTTAAATAATATTCTCCATCAATGAGCATGATCATTTTTCTAAAGCTATAATAATACCAATCAGATGGCTGTGATTGGTTTAATTATAGGAGCCTCATAATTATTGTTCCTTTCCATTTGTCTTTGAAATATGAGCCAATTGCTCATGAGTCGCAATCCAAATGAAGATGAGAGAAATTAAGAGATATTGATTATTTTGTTGGGATGTTCTACATATTATATGTTGGACTCCATATAGAATAGCTGTAGTTTTGGTGCAGCTAATGGGAATCCAAACAAAATAGGGAAAATCTTGATTTACAGCATAGAAGACCTTGGAAATGTTCTCTAAAGGCAGCAGCTGAAAACCAACAAAGAAAGGCTGCATTCAGTCTGCCTTAATGACACTGCCACTGTTCCAGACACAAAAGGACAACAACTTTTGGTTGCATGCCTGACAGTGACCATACAGATACAATAAGAAATAAGCTTTAAACGAGTACATGGCTGTAACACAGAGTCTCTAAGCAAAGTTATTTCATTACATCAGGGGTGGCCAAATCCGGTCCTGGAGATCTACCATCCTGCATCTCTTCACCAGCACACCTGAATCAAACAGCAGAACTCTCTCTACTGCATGTCATCCAGCTCCGCAGAGGACTGGTAACGTGCCATTCATTTGATTCAGGTGTGCTGGGAAAAGGATTCATCTAAAAGTTGCATGATAGATCTCCAGGACCAAACCTCGGCACCCTATCTTCCAGAATTTGGCATCCTACAGACTGCAAAGTATGTTGAGTGTTAATCTCACAAACGAAAGCTTGATTGTGAGTAACATGTAACTGTTCATGTCTCTGTGTAGTTCTTGTATGTAAAACCAATGAATGCTGATCAAATACAAAAAAAAAAAATAAAAAATACACCAAGGGATGAGTGCAGATCTACTCTAAATAAAGTACCTGTGTACTTATGTTTTAAGAGTTTGGTAGGTCTGGGTGTGACTTCACAAATAACTGCAGGTGATGGATCAGTTTCAGTGCTGGACTGGATTGTGGCATTTGGTGTTTTGGACAAAAATTGTGCACGTTTTTATTTGTATACTGAGCAGGAAGGTTTCATGTGGTCTCTCAAAATTTCAGTACAAAAGCAGTACAAGCCATTTAACCTTAGCTCAAGAAGTACCGAGGCAGAGTTGACTGACATTTAACCGGAGTCATAGCCTGCATCCTTTCACTGAAATCATTTCAATGAAAGAACAACGCATAAAGCACTAAAAAACAAGTGTGACTACTGCTCGGTGAGGACTGTTGACACTTAACTGGACAAAGGAGAAGAGAGAGCCACTAACAGAGAGGCCCTCAGAGTCTAATCCGTGGTGTGCAGTGGCACTCGCAGGCACATAGGGCCCTAAACAATTCTCCAACAATTTCAGTAATGGCAGAGTTATGGCCCTGCAGAAAAAACAAAAGTGTACAGACTCGGTGTCATTCATACTCACAAAGAGCTTTTTGACATGTTCTCTTCACCACAACAGCACATTGAGCCTCTCAGTTGCCTTCTCTCTCCTCCAGGCGTCACTTTCCTGTTGTTGGTGGGCTGCTGCTGTGTAAAACCAAGCCAGTTTCCAAGTCATTATGGGCAGGGGAATGAGAAGGAGGAAACCCAAAACCTACCGTAGGAAATGCTCTGGCATCCTGTTGTTGGGCTTGTTGCACATACACAAAGGATGCAAACGCACTAAACGTGAGAAAAGAAAAATCTCTTCAAAGAGTAGATGTCTGAATGAGACTTTACGCAACATGGATAAAATGACAATACATTTAAAAAGGAGTGGAGTTAGAAGGTTTTTGCTAGGTGCTTAAGCCTTTGCCAATATTCTATATTGATACAGTAATTTTGATACAGAGACATTGCAAGTACTCCTCCAGTACGTATTTTGGCATGACCGTCTTGCATGGGGTACTTACCATCAAACAAGATTAATTTGGTCTTTTTAAGGCTAACAAGAAAGGGAGGAAACAGTCCCTAGAACTACAGATAATGCTTATCGTTTTCAGATATTCTCATTTTTCTCAAAAAATAGCCTTGAAACGGTTGGACAGGCTCAAATAAAAGCAACAATAAAAACGCTGAGTGTGCAGTTAAATGTGAACTTAAAAAAAAAAGGCTTTCATGTCCAATTCGGATTATTAACAGGTCAGCATCATTATTGTCTCAGAACCCTTTAGAAGTAAAGGGGAAAAACACTATGTTGAAGACTAAATACTTTGCAAATTTCTATTTCATCCTCAAAGATAAATCATATACAAAACTCAGATAATCTGTATTCTAGGGACCAAGCTGAAAAATAGGACTGAAAAACAACAATATGATAGTCCTGCAAGAAATTCTGACAAGATTCTGACGTGGACTCTGAAACACTCCTGAAAATCCTTCTTAGTCATTGTTGTTCATCGATGCTTTGATAAATGCAATGTAAAACTCCTGAAAGTCCACAATCCTCTTCAGGTTTAACCTCAACAAACCCATTGAGACCTGATGGAGTACTTAGATAAGGCAGATCTCAAGGTTAAAAGATCGGAGAGAATTAAAAACAGAAAACTGTCCTTAAGTCTGATGAAGCAAAATCTGACATTCATTTTGGAGATAATGGATGCTGTGATGAAAAGGAACAACCTGGATTCTAATTCCCATGTGGTTAAAAGCCAGCATCTGAGATGGTGTGGAGGTGCCTTAGTGTACATGTAAAGATAAAGATGCACATCTGTGAAGGCATTTCTCATGCTGACTGAGAAACACAGACATCCAGATGACTCTGAGCTGCAGAACTGAGGCGTTTCATTAACATGGTACCAACACAGGTGTTGCTATAACAAGTCTAGCAATCTGGAGGTATGTTGCTTACACAAGTATTTCCAAAGAAAGACAAATAGCAGCATTTCCAAACAAGCTGACAAATATTACATAAAGCAGCAAGAACATAAAAAACCCATGTTCTGAATCCAAGATGAAACTAGGGGCTTTCTTGCACAAAGCAGACCAACTAAAGGTTACATGGACTCTCAGTTTTTAAAAACAGTGGTCCAGAAAAATGACCTAGCTGCTACTTTCTGCCGCAGCCCAGCAGAGGCTCAGTGTTGCTGTAGCTCAGGTTTTTCAGAGCTGGAGCAAGCGCTTTAGCGGTCCAAACAGAAAGAACTGGCTCTGAACCACTCAGCCTTGGCACAGCTTTGGTGAAAAAAACCCGAAGTTCTATCAACACATTTTGACCGCACGAGCATTCGCTTAAAACAATACAAACATATCAAGCTGAAATGTAATCAGATCTCTTTCATGCGAGTTATTTGTGTACTTATTGTGCAATGAAAGTTTTCTGTTTGATTCCTTCTTGGCATTAATTCATGCTTTATCAAATACCAGCTTTTGGCTCACTACTAACTAACTTGTGACTCATACAGTTCAGTTAGTCATTGCCAAAATTTCTAAGGATGACTCCCTGTAGAGTCTGAATGTGTTGTATTTACTGTTTTTAATGCGTGGGTGGGAGGCGTCAGAGATGGAGACAGACAAAGCAAAAAAGTTGGCTTATTCCCACAAGTATGAGTTGGACCTCTTTAAAAAAACACCAAACATGGTTTATTTCTGTTCAGATAACCATTTGTGGACATCTGATGATTTCCACCAACTCTCAAATACTAACGTTAGAGACAGCAGAATCATGAGAATGTGAAGGGCAGGAATTAAAATCATGGAGTTGTAAATATTTCACAGAGCTGGTTTTTCTTCCTCCTGCACGGTAAAACTTTGGGCTGGAATGTCTTAAAATAGTGAGGTTGCGTCATTGAAATTTACATAATTTTCTACAGGTGTCGGTCAAATCTAAACTAACAAATGAATGCCGAACTTGAGTGACATGTGGGCCTCTTTCAGCAATAAGTATAATTTCTGCACTCTTTTGTACACTCTTACTAAGAGACAGAGAGGAAAAAATGTTTTCCATTTAAAACAGCCTGCAGCTTGCGGCTACCTGCAACGCACACAACCCCGAAATGATAAATCCTGGAAAGTGTCAGACGGTCAGCAGATTCTGAGGAGTTACATAACAGTGTCTCGCTTTACAAGTCATACCTGTCAGAGAATGAAGCCTGCAAGAACAGCTCAAAATGCCAAGCAGCTGCCCAGGGATGGAAAAACAAAACCCCCCAAAAAAACCCAACCCCGCACACACAAGCGTCACATAAAGCTCCTGTGACAATCCTCATCTCATCCCAGCGCAGTCCTGACTGGCTGGATTTGAGCCATAACACACAGAACTAAAGTGCTCGCTGAGTGCTCGACATCACTTTCAGGAGCTATTTAGGACTCGACTGATGACAGCGTTGACTGTTTAAAGCATCCCCCCCCCCACCCCGTACACACACTCTTCACCTGGAATCTGGCACCACCCCGAACGTTCCAAGCACAACACCCCACTGAAATGGCATTTAAGTCGTTGCATAAGACCTGGCGGCCTGACAGCACAAAGGCGAACCCTTGAAGTCAGATTACACCAAACTGACTTCCCTTCTCCAAGTGTAAATGTAACTAGAATAAAGGAAAAAGGTCCACTGCAGTAACGGATTTTACATACAAGACAGGAGCTGTTTTACTGAAACCCTGTTACCTAACCGGGATAGTGTTACATTATGTGCTGCCAAGCCCTCAGAGACCCTCATCAGTTAAGTGCAACTCTTCTGACAAGACTCCGTATGTCCCCAACAGGCACTAATCAACTTGTAACTCCTGCTTAGATGTATTTAAACTAAATAGATGTCATATTTTTAATCTCCTTAACAGGATGTGCTGCTTTGTCACCTCAAGAACCCGAGTTTAAACTCTTGTACGAGCAGCCTGATTCCTTTCTAGGAAACCAAGGCCTACCCTCGTTTCTTCCCCAGACATAATTTAGCGATTACGCCAGAAGTAAAAGTGATTTGGAACAAATCATGGACCAAAAAAATGAATTTACAGCACACACACACACACACACACACACACACACACACACACACACACACACACACACACACACACACACAATAGGCTATGCAAATACTGCAGTGACAAGACATTCCTAATAAACCACATCAAACACTAAAATAAATCCACACAAGCGGTTTCAACTCCTCGCAGCCCAAAGTGGAGCGATTGCAAAGCAAATCTGTGCCAGACGTCCATAAGCTGTCAGAATATCTGTTCATAAAGGTCCTTATTAAGCACATGTTCAGCAGATCTGCTGGAAAAACACGGCGCGTGTATTTTTCAAGTTCAAAGCAGGAAGAAAAACACGGAGAAGCTTCAACTAACACAGTTTTTACAGAAAGAAATGCTTTCTGATGTGTTTAGTCACATCACAGAATCATCCTAGTCTATAAAAAGAAACCGTGCAGTGTTTCCATGTATGTTCATGGGTGTGTTTCCTTTATGTGCGTTTGTAGGCTCTAATGCCACGCCGAGATCAAGGCATCCTAACCTCATTCCATCACCCCTTTCCTCTGGGAACGGGCCGACCGCTGCTGGTCACTCTGAGGAGTGTGTTGCCGTTTCATATCTCTTGTTTTAGACAAATCTGCAGCAGTGAGGGGAATGGAGGAGTGGCTTGATGCATTTATTCCCCGATAGCAGGGAGCTCTCTCTGACAGCAGGGAAAAATGCTCCGCAGCATCGCTTGCACGTCTCTAAGAACTCAAAGCGAAACCATACGCCATTCCTTAAGTGTGTTCTTATGCGTGTAAACAGGAGGAGTGCACGTAAACATGGAGCTCCATGATATGGGTAGGAGCATTCAATTGGAGAGAGAATCAATAGCACAGGATGAAGCAGGTCTTGAAAGCCTGTTTGTGGCAGGAGAAGCCTCGCATACCAACGGAAAGCACGCACTTTCAAGACAACACACCAACCACTGCTCTCCACAGATTGATGTTTAATGGACATAATGTCTAAACAAGATGCTGGCAGTAAATACGCCAGCATCAGAGAGAGGAGGAAGCACACACCTAGGAGGCTTCCATACTGCAGGAATGCTTTCTTGGTATATCAGCCTGGTTTCATAGCCACGTCTATGATCTAACTGTACCCCGAAAGGGCCCTGCTGCTTAAAATGGAAATACCAGGGCGCTGAATGACCTTTCAGAGCCCGATGGAGCCATCCAATTTGTTCATGTTATGCTTGAAGTTCAGATGCAGCTGTTGTGTGGAAGATAAACGTGTGTGTGTGTGTGTGTGTGTGTGTGTGAGGGGATGGGGGACAATGATTCCAACTACTGATCATGTCAGAGTGAGAGAAAGAAAAACCTGACTGATGTCACTTTGAGGCTGCTACCTGCAGTCAGCTCTTTTAACCATTTCCAGCAGCTGCTCACTGCAAATGAGGCTAATGCAGAGTTCAAATCCTTCACAATTAGATCTGAGAGCAGCTGTCAGTAGCTATGCAGTAAAGTAAAAAAAAAAAAAAAAAAAAAAAAAAAAAAAGGCGGGGAGGACAGGGGAATAAATGCTCCTATAATTGTTATTAAATTAAAAGCTCGGACCAGCAATGAATAAAAAAATAAAAGAAAAAAGGGAGCCTTACCTGGCTTGGTGAGATAACGCCGTCTCGACGGTGTGACCTCAGGGAGGGTTGAAAAGATGATCTCCTGAACTGGATTAACGAAGAGACGGCCGACCAGTCAGTCAGGCAGAGGGGGAGGACATCTCTGAAGGGGTGATGCCCATGATCATTATGGATCCCTGATAAGTCGGGGTGGAAACATTTGACTCGCTTCTGTCGCCTAAGTTCGGGTCCTTTTCAAGTACAAACACCAACAGCCACCGAGGAGAAACAAAACACAACGCAGATAAATAAGCAAAGCAGTGGGAAGCCCAAGCTGCAGCTGACTCTCCCCTCTCTGCTTGGCTTGACAGTGGGATTGTTTGTACACCGGAACAGCAGCAGTCTATTCACGACTACTGAGCGGTGCGCCACGTCCAGCCGTCAGCCTGCGACGCAAACGCTGCAAAAAGCATCGGAGTCTCTGCCTGCACAGGAATCCGGGGGTGGTGTGTTTACCTCTCCTCTGTTCCTGCTGCCGAGCACGGTGGGAAATCAGCTGCTTCTCACTGGAGGGACGCCATTTGTCTACGAGAGGATTCCCGTTTGCTGTCCTATGCTGCCCCACAGAGGAGAAAGCTGCACCTGCCACTTTCTCAGAGGCGAGAGCTCCCCCTGCTGGCTAGTCGCTACAACTGCATGTTTTGGTTGTTTTCAAACATGTACGATTTGTACGATTCAAGAAAGAGATAAATAAAGTTTTATTATATATATATATATATATATATATATATATATATATATATATATATATATATATATATATATATATATATATATATATATATATATATATATATATATATATATGAATAAACAAATGAATAAATAAACGAACAAACAAATGAATAAATAAATGGGGGAAAGTAAAAAAAAAAAACTGGCATAAAACTGGCATATTTAGCTGTGATCTCAAGATGCTTCTCTTGCTATTAAAAACTTATAGCTCTTCTAATTCAATTTTATTTGATAAGATTTAGAAGGTAAGTCGGCTTTACGTATAATACACACACACACACACACACACACACACACACACACACACATATATATATATATATATATATATATATATATATATATATATATATATATATATATATATATATATATATATATATATATATATGTGTGTGTGTGTGTGTGTGTGTGTGTGTGTGTGTGTGTGTATTCATTCATTTGTTTGTTTATTTATTTATTTATTTATTCCCATCAATGCCCATTGATATTTACAGAATATGAACATATTTTTTAACTGTACTGGAGATAAAGTTTATACGCAGTCCACCAAAATATATCAAGATGGAAGTCACCAAATATTGTTGCATCTCTAATGATTGGAGCTCCATCACAAAATCACATTTCCTCAAAAATGCAAAGATCTGTATTCCAATGTTTGTTTCTGATCTACCTTTAGTTACCAGGTTACTGACAAAAGCAAGCAGATACTTTTCTTTGATAGCAGTGTGTTTATTTAGCTTAGCTTGGAATGACATTTCTTTAAATGACTCACCGTCCATATGAAACTTATGGACGTTGGTGGGGAAGTTCTTTCTCACTGGCAGGATTACGTGCAGTTGCTAAAGTCACCTAACAGAAGCTGTTTAACTTACTTCACAAGACCTTGTATTGTAAAGTCAGTGTGACAAAGGGCCTGAATATTTCAATGTTTCTCTTGAATCCAAAAGAACTTCAAAAATACATTACAGTTATATTTTAACATTTAACACCTGGAGGAAAATAAAATGAAATAAAAACACTTTAAAAAGCTGCACATTAGTAAAGAAAAGTACCTTCTCCAAAGTACAGAAAAAGAATAGATGAAAAATAAAAATTAATGTCATCACCACTAAGTTTAACTTCTCTGCTTCTGTGAGAAGTGTGCTTGTATTCTTTTGCCAAGGAAGGAAAAAAAAACTCTATAATTTTATATGCAAACAAAATAATGGCTCATTTGCCAGATTTGTTGACTATTTTTATGTTGGTCTAAAAGGAAACAACTCAGTGTTCAGTAACATGTGAGAATATTCAGTTTAATTTACTTCAACCAAAACAGGACCTGTGTATTTGCAAATAGTGACTGCAGCTGATCCTGTCCAACACTGCTGCTTGCATTCTCCACTTTCCAGAAACAAAGTTTTGAAGATTCATACAAATGCAGTGGAACGTGCCGACACGGATCAGCAGAAACCGTTTGCAGACACTTTTACAAATAGCACATTGAAACAAAGACAAAGTGTCAGACCCACTTTTTTCCCTGTAAATACTGAAATAAATAATTCATAAACTCTGACCTGTTCTCTATAACAAGCCAGGCCCGTTTTCCTTGCACTGCTTGGATTAAAACATCCATGTTATAGTGAAGCCTGCAATACTTGTTGCAGTGACTATATGAGTCCACACATCCTGAGACATTCTGTCATGGGATCACTTCTTACTCAAATGGAGGATTATATGTGACTCTAAGTCATCAGTGGGAGGCTATTTAACTTATTTCATAAAACTCAGGTTACAAAATCCAGTACCAAGCCTTAATTATACAACATAACTCCCCCTTAATAGGAAACATTTTACTTAACCAGCATCATTAATCAGTGTTGTTTACTGAAATGCAGCAACATCAGTGTAACACAGACGGAAAAGAAAAAAATGCCTTTTTATTTCCTATAAATGGACTTTATTAGGTTTTGGAGGAAGCAGTGAAACATCACATATAAATAAATTTAAAAAAAAAAAAAAACATTTTTAACACTCAAGTTTTTCTTCACTTTAAAATACTTCCCTTAAATAAAACCTGCAATATAACTTTTTTCAAAAAATCCCAAGCAGCAGTGAAAGTTACAAAATTGCATGCATAAAAAATAAAGCTTTTAGATTGTACATGTTGTATGTGCACACACGAAGCAGTGGTGAGCTGAAGCGCGCTGCAGAATTTCACCACTCCAGCTTCATGTCAGCTTTACTCCAAATGTATTTCCCTCCTCTCTTCAGAAACATTTTCTCATCAAAGCCGCTGAAACAAATGGCTTCCTTCACGCCAACATCAAGGATAGATTTGGATGGGTCCTTCCTTCCTTCTTGGCAGTCCAGGAAGCGCATCTGAAACAACAAGAAACATTATTTGAGGATCTTTTACATGTTCAAAAACTACAACAGATTATTCAGGAGCTGCTGTATTGAATAAATCAAAACTATGATTTTGTTTTCCTTTTAGACTAATACTTTAAAAATTGCTCATTTAAATGTGGACTTAAAATCTTTTACTTCAGTGTTTGATTCACATATCATGTCCCAGTTACTTTAACAGTTATACACAACGTGTAGTACTTACATACTCATCCAGGATCAGATAAGAGTTCCTCATCTGCAAAGATAACACAGATTTAAATTAGTTCCTCTAGTCAATACATCACATTATTTATATGCCGACTAATCAGCTGATCTGCTCCTGAGTAGAATGCCTGTCTTGTATCTAATGTACTCCAACTACATGACATGGTAGTACACAGTTAGATGTAACTAGTTCATGTTATGTTTATGTTTTTTATGTTGAGTTTATATTACTTAAAGAAACATGAAACAAGGAGTATCCTGCCAGAGTGAGCATAGTAAACATGTGGAGGAGAGCATGGGAAACATGACTATCATAGCTGGTAGAATAATATTGTACCAGCAGATTAAAACACAGAGTTTAATCAGTCTTTTATATTTTCTTACCTTCTCGTTGGATTCAGGAACGAGGCAGGAGACACTGCTGTGTCTGTCCAGAAAGTCCTGAAACTGCTGATCACTGATGATGAACCTCTCTGCCTCTCTCAGAGCCGCTTCTCCTGCATTCTCCCCATCAATCAGCAGACACTGGAACACCTGAACACGAGCACGGCGAGTGGATGAAGGCTCATCACTATATCTGCGCACATAAACTTGCATGCATTTCAGTCAGGCCTTTACCTTCCAACGGACAGGATTCAGCTGGGTGATCTGCATTGTCATGTCTTCGTCAAAGTTGAACGTGTTGATGACTGAGTTGATTTTAAACGCCACTTTATACTGCTGGCACCAGTTGCGAATCTTGTAGAGGCTGTCCAGATGGCTTTTCCTGTTCTGAGTCCTGCCAATCAGCTGGTTGGTTTCTTCATTGAAGCTGTCACAGGAGATGGCGAGAATGTCCAAATATTCTCCTACAGGAGAGGACATGAATGGGTGCATGCATCAAAATCAGCATTTAATCAAATCAAATGATAATAGTAAAGGATTCACATGATATAGAGATAAAAAAAAAACAAAAAAAAAAACACACAAGTTGTGACTTTTAATGACTTCAGCATCTGATACAAATGTGTGTTCTTACCATATTTCAGGAACCACTTTTCTTTGATCAGGCTTCCATTGCTGACGATGCTGACACTGGGGAGCTGGAGGTCCACTTTACAGTACTGAACCAGTTTCCCCAGAAACTCCCCCCTTTCATGCAGGAAAGGCTCTCCGCCAGAGAAGTTAATCTTTTCCATTCCTTAAAAAAAAAAAAAAGAAAAAAAAAAAGACCAGTTTAACTTAAAATAGCTTTGGATAAATAAATAAAACTATGTGCAGCCTGTATGTATTTTTTTTTTTTTTTTTACCTGCTTCCTTCAGAAGTTGAAGCCCCTTTTTAGCTTCCTCTAGAGGCAGGACGAAGGATGTTTTTGCAGTGTGGAAACAAAACCCACATTTATAATTACACTTGCGCGTAAAATGATAATTAACACTCGTTGGAGTTGGACTCTGGTCTTCAGGTTTGTCCAGTTTACTGTTAACAGCTGGAACGATGGCGTTTGCTTCCTTGCAGCCTCCTCTGGTCCAGAAAAAAACTTTTGAAAAGACGCTCGCAAAAATGCAGTAGACTGTGCTGATGCAGAGCTGCAGGAGCACCGTCGGAGACGAGATTATAGAAGAGAGACGCATCTTCAACCCTGGTTCAGACTGTCACACCTTGCACCTCTCACTCTGTTAATGTTGACGTATTGGGACGCACCTTAAATAACCCGCAGTGTCAGGCGGTCAGCTGATAGTCGGCTGTGCCAGTTTCTGTTTACAAACTTCGAAAACGAAACTATTTGACTGACGGATTAAACTATATGCATCATCATAGGTGTGACCCGACGGATGTTAAACAGATATGTTTGAAGTCCAAAATTTTACTGACAAGCTTTGAGTAAAACAAATAACTATAAATAAAATAAAGTGACTATATATATATATATATATATATATATATATATATATATATATATATATATATATATATATATATATATATATATATATATATATAGATAGATAGATAGATACAATATGGTATTGTATTTTACAAAATATGGCATATTTCATTTAATAGCTCATGTTTTCCATGTAAATTATGAACCAGTAAAGTTGTCTTATTCATTTGATTTTAATAAAAAATATAAGATGTCTGTATAAAACTACTAGCACTACTACTACTACTACTACTACTAATAATAATAATAAAAAAATAAAATAATAATAATAATAATTTTATTATGTTTTTTCATGTATCACGTCTAATTACACATTAATCTAAAGGAATGGATGCTACTTAATGTGTTTGCTTGACAAGACTTTAACTTTCGTGTTGAGAGGAAACATTCCCTGCAGCAGCTTTAAGTTTCGTTTTCGCCCAGTTGCTCAGTTAACTTTCCATTTCTGTGCACATGGGCAGCTGCTGGCGTAAATAAGCCTGCTAACTTGAAACTTATCATTGCTAAAGAAGAAAATGATGGCAAGACACGCAAAGTCTCTCCTTCCGCGATGGACTTCTCGTGTTTTCATGGTGGAGCTCGACGGAGCGCCTCTTTATTTTGGGATTCAAGAAAAGCACCGGGAAGAAAAAACGCTCCGAGTTTTCCACCAATTCCAAAAGCAGGACAGATGCTATTCTCTCCTCGTCCACAGCCGGGACAGAATCAGAAGTGCGAAGTTTTACGGGGAGCTGAAAGACAAACTGCTCAGAGACCTGCCGTCGGGCTGCGATCTGACCTCCATGTCGTCATTTTTGCCAAACGTCAAAGACTCGCTTATCAAGGGTTATTTCTTAAAAGGCTGTGCTGAAAATTCCTCCCACATAGAGCAGCTTTTAAGCGAATTGGAACAGCATGAGCCAGTGTTGGTGTGTTCATACTGCGGCGGTGAAGATGAGCAGTGGACCCAACACCTGTGGTCTCGTGCAGAGAGCAAAGCCACTGGCAAGGCAAAGCAGTACTATCTGGTGTCATCAGAAGCTCCTGCATATCACCCCTCTACACTCAACATTATCAACTCTCATGTTTTCTACAGCATTGATGAGGCCTGTGACGTATTAAAAGAGGTTTGAGCTACTTTTTTAAAAAATCTGCCCAAAGCTGTTTTACAATTAATTTAATAAAAAGAATTAGTTAAGCTTCATCTGCAAGATCTGGCTCAATGACACCCTCATGTGGAGGAGGGTGGTATAGCAGTGTAAAAAAAAAAAAAAAAAAAAAAAAAAGGTCTGAAAGCTCTCCATCCTTGCATTTATCTAGCAGAGCCAGGTGGCCCACTGCAGCGTGTGTGTTGATGCGCACCGCAGTGTACAACTCCCTCCTGCCTCTTCTCACAGCAGCAAACGGATTTTTCCTCCTGTTCTGCAGTGTGGTGACATCATCCCCGAGGCCATGTCTGTACTGGAGATGCTTCCCAGCAGAGTAGAAGCCAGACAGAAACCAGACTTCCCCGTTATTGTCATAGAGGGTCTGGATGCCACAGGTTAATGTCATTACTGCATAAATAAATATGTGATCAGTTTGATGCATAGATGTCAGCTAAAGTGATGGACGCTTGTTCTCTGCTAAGAACATTATCTGCCGGCGAGCTTCGCCTTATGAAATATTGCATATCATGACCTCAGAAAATATTACATCACTATGAAAATGCTTTATTGAATTGCTCGCTCATCTAATACTCTTCGGAGAGACTATGTCTTTCAGGTCAAATTGCAGTTTGAGGTGAACTTTTCAAGTGTCACTTTAGCCTCTTATTAGGTTAAATTTTGAAAGAGGATGAGTTCTTGCTTTTTGTGCCTTGAAAACGTGCCTCGTCTTTCTCCCTCCCTCTCTTTGCATCACAGGGAAGACTACTCTGACGGAGTCTCTAAGGGATACTCTCGGGGCCACTCTTCTGCGATCTCCTCCACAGTGCCTGTCCCCATGGAGAGCACGATTTGATCAAGAGCCGCCCCTCATTCGCAGGGCTTTCTATGCTCTGGGGAACTACATCACTGCAGAGCAAATAAGCCAAGAGGGCATGAAGACACCTGTCATCGTTGACAGGTAAACACAGCTGAGGTGTTGTCCTGGTTTTGCAAACCTTTTCATGCTGTTAGAAGTGAAACCCAGTGGGGATCAAACCTGTACAGGTCAATATTTAATGCTGAGATGTTACAGTCCCCCGTCAATCACCTTCAATCCATCATTTGTTCTCCGTCCCCCAGATTTTGGCACAGCACAGCAGCTTACGCCATCGCCACAGCAGTAAGCGGGCCGCTGTGTAACCTTCCATTGGAGGGGTCAGAGGTGTACCGTTGGCCCAGTGACCTGCTCCAACCCAGCTTGGTGGTCTTACTCACACTGGATCCTGAGGAGAGGAAGAGGAGACTAAAAAACAGAGGTCAGGGGAAGACTGATGAGGAGCAAGAGCTGGACCACAACCACCTTTTCAGACTCAGGTGAGACCGTGTTCACAGACATAATGGATGTTATGGATAGAGTTTTAGGTCGACGTTTAATAAAAGAGCAAGACTTTAGTTAATGATCATTTACTTTATCAATCATTGTGTTAATTACTAATTAGAGTAATAATTAATTACTGAGATTAAAACACCTTTTTTGATTAATTGATGCAACTGTTGGCATTTAATTTTCTAGCAGTTTTCAGTAAGTGAAAAATCTAGCAACTATTTACAGATTGTCTCATTTAAAGATTTTAATGTTTATTAGACTTGTACTTATTTATTTATTTGGGTTTTTTTTTTGGAAAAAGTAATCATACAAATTGAGTTGTACCATACATTTTCGTCTAGTTTGAAAAAAAAAAAAAGTTAATGTAAAAGAAAAAAAAAATGTCCAGCTTGAATTGCTACAGAGATAGTTCTTACCGTGTACTTTATTTATGTTGTGATTGAAAGGTAATGCCAAATGTTTGCATTCTTTTATGACACACAGAGTGGATAAAGGCTGATAATAAAAAGAGAATAGAAAAAAACCCATGGGTCACAGTTGAACAAATGTTTTACCCTTCATGCAAAACGTTCCCTTAGACTGCAAAACCACAGATGTTCGCAAACCGTGCAGCTTTTTCCCAGTCAGGCCAGCTCAGTCTTTGTCTGATCTATCAAACACTTAACAATCAATTACTGTCCCACGGGGGACGCGCCTGATGAGAAAGAGCAGGTGATTAGTTGCTGAGCTGCTGTGCTCCATTAAGCTGGTCAAAACTCGCAGCCGTTGCCGGCCCAGTTAGTCGCTACTCAGACAAGTCGATGGCTACTTTCATACATCTTCTGTCCTGACATAATGGGCAGTCCACATGGGACAGCCAGATGTTGGGCCTGCAGAATTAGAAAATGGAGGGAGGTAGCAGTCGCCCCATTGAAGAATGAGAGCTTCAGCGGACTGTCAATCACTACCATAATGACAATTCCTTATTGGAAACAGGGAAAAAGCAGTACCCTGAGGCATTAGTGTTGTATTTAACACATGTTATATATTTTACAGCTTAAAGTGCAGCAAAACTGTGATCATCAAACATTCTTGAAGTTGCCTTGTGTATATGCTCGCGTTGCTCACTTGTTTGTTTGTCTGTTGTCTGTGCAGAGTGGAGGAGGCTTATCGGAGGATCAGAGACCCAGCGTGTGTCACTGTGGATGCTAGTCCTTCTGCAGACCTTGTGCTCCATCAAGTGCTGCTTTTAATTAGGCGCAAATGCCACTTGTAAACGGTTCTCCATCTCCCCTGCTGGCAGGCAAGCATCAAGTGTATGTAGTACCATCTTTCACCACTGGGTGGCAGTAAGGTGTTGTCAATGCTACAGGAGGAGGGCAGGTGGCCAGATCTGAGTGTGGAGAGGAGATTGTATTCATAATAAGTAAAGGTTGAGTGGCCAGGAGCCAGACCAGCATGCTACAAACAGAAATACATATGAATTTAAACACACATACATACACACAGTGGAATATTGTCAAGAAGCAGTGTGTATTTAACTGATGTTTGTGGCCTCTAGAAAAACAGATACCATGTAGCTTTCAGACATAATGTAGCTACACTTTGACATGGGGAAGTGGATGGAAAGAAAATAATGTAAAAGCAAGAGTGAGTTTGATTTTACTGAAGTGCTCAAACAAGAAAGTGTGTATCTCAACAGATTTGATATGCAAATAAAAAAAATTCAGACAATACATCTTGGCACAGAAACTATTTTTGTTTGGTTAAGCTTTATTCAGCACCATTTTTTACTGACTTTGCTAAACTCAATCTAATGAATCTAAATTGGATAGGGAGCCATTTCTATGTTATAATTTAGTCTTTGTGTACATTTGTAATATTTATTTACCCATAGAATATTAAATAAAAACTAGATCTAAAATTTCTACAAGGGTTCCAGTTCTGCACTGTCTGGTGTCTTCATAATTTCATCAGTATTACATTCGATTTCCATAACTAAGCCGTACAAACAGACCCAGATTTCCAACCAAAGTCATTCCAAAGTCATCTCTCTTTCCCTTTATTCAAATAGTTTTCAAAACAAAATCAGAATCAAGACCCCTCTATTGTCTGTCAGATGAAGCATTAACAACAACCAGCTTTGTTTGTTTAGTTTTAACCACCTAGACTTTTGGAAGTTGACTATGTGACTTAAGTTTCGACTGATTCACATTGCTGCAAGAACCATAAAAGCGTGTAAGAGCAAGCTGAACCAAAAACTTGTTTGTTGTGGCTCCTGTTGCGTTCATCTCTTCCAGAAACCTACCAAACATGTATTAGCTGCAAGGATTCGAACAGCATGTTTGTGCCCAAGCTTGTTTATGTAAATGCACGTGAATATTATGTGAGTTCGCGGTTTGGTGCAAACAAGTGTTTTGTAGCGTGCTATAGATGTTTCCACTGTGTGAAACAGACAAACTGATGCCAGTGCAAAGAAAGAGCACTGACATCATGCGGTGGTCTTTGTGTTTAATGTCTTCATGAGCACAGGCACACGGTCTTGTGTAAACACACACACACACACATGCATGCACATTTGCTAAGAGCATATACTGTAACTCATTTATATAAGCAGGAAGTGTATATTTGGCCTATGTGATGGGAAGATTAATTGGGGGTTTTAGCAACTATGAGCTTGGCAAAGCTGCTGGCTGGAGAAGACAGAGTGACCCATCTCTTTTACTGTGATGCATCAGCAGAGCGCCAACCAATGTAGACCCTATTCATATGGCAATTAATGGAGCGCTGTATATCAATGTCATTTCTATGCTCCTGCTCATAAGTGCATGGACTACTCCTACTGCCAGTTAATAGCAATTCTGTGTTTTACTGAGCGCCATGGATGCAAATCTTACCATCACATGTGGTCACATAAAGTAAAATAAGGTGTCATTATGTTTATGGAGTATGGATTCTTTCTACATGAGGTATATGAGTACAGTTTACTGAATTCATAATCCCTCAGCAGCTTGGTGACTCCATGGACGTGCCATTAACACAGAGTCCTGAATGTGTGGGAGCAAAGCAATTAGGCCTTATTCCATACATCATACCTGAATGCAAAGTTGTGTTTGCCTCTGGTGCTGGCCATATTTCCATGTCACGTGTTGTTGAGCACTGATATTCTTGGCAACCAAAAGTGAGTGGTGATATCATGCCATTGCTGCCCTTCAACACTACTGTAATATGACATTAATGGCCCATAATCACAGTGCATTACACACACGTGGAAATAATTCTATTCACATTTGTCATAGTGCGTTTCCTTTTTGGGAGGATTCTGGATTTTCTTTGGTTTTTGTTAGACAGCCAAGATGCACTCCGGGGTCTTAACAATAACGACAACTCACACACTCACTGTCTGTTTCAAAGTGGATCTGTGGTTTGTGGCGAAAGCTAATAACTAACGCAGTCTGCTTCTAATCTCGAGCTTTACTACTGAAGTGGCAAGATAAAAGTCAGCCACATGTAGTGAAAAACTGAGATCCAGAAGAATGTTAGGCTCATACACCATCTCCAAACATACACATATAAAGTATACTTAAAAAAAAAAAAAAAAACAAGGCTGCAGGGGAAAGGGGCAAACCAGCACGTGTGCATGCGCACACACATACAGGCCTTACCCTGTATGGGGCCACTTTGCACTACACTCCTCAGCTTCAATATTTCATCTGCACAACAGAGAAGGAGCAGCGGTGAGGAGGAAAGCCCTCCATGAAATTATTAAAGATCCAGCGGGGATGCAGCAGCTCAGCAGCCGCTGTCCCATCCTAACTAATAGATCAAATGAAAGCTGTCCCTCAGATCATTAATAATGAGTGTGGTATGGAGACGGAAGAGGTAGGGGTGGGAGAGGAAGGGGAGGGCATAGGGCTGGTACAGGTTGAGATGGGGGTGGAGAGAGGGCATTGAGGAAGTACAAGGTGATTGCAATGTCTGTGTGTGTGTGTGTCTGTGTGTAGTAAGAGTGCTGTCGGTGGGGGGTGTGAATAGTAGTCTGGGTCCCTTGGCAAAAGCCTCAGTGAACCTCACTTGGCAACCACATGAAGCGGCACGGCAAGAGGAGTCATGCATATAATTTGGCACCAAGTGTCTGCCAGACTCTAAAGACCCTTCAGCAACATCTATATACGTCCCTTGTCAAATAAACAACTTACACAGTGAAAGGGCAGGTTAGCCAGGGCTAATAATGCTCCTTTCAACCGTTGGTGCCTCAGAATACATATGGTAGATTTTTGGTGAGCCAATATAGGCAGTGATGGTTTATCTGTGACGGGGGAGGGGGAGAGATGAAAGACGAAGAAAGGAGCCAACGGGAAGGCTGGAAAAGGAGAAGAGGGTGGTGGAAATGAGGTTGGGGTGGCAAGAGTGGTAGGAGTTGTTGTGGGTATGTTGTCAACTGTGGGCCCATGTCCCTGTAGATTCCTCCAACTGGCAGGTTCGCATGTTTCCTTATTCTATCCTCATCCCATTCATCTCCGGCATTCCTCAAGCAACATCAAATAGCAGCCCAAGTCTTTCTTTCCTCAAACCTTAAACTCCCTCCATCACTGCAAGGTTTGCAGTGTGAAGGCATTGCTCTAAATTGGATTTTTAAAAAATGCTTAAATCAGTGTTACTGCAAAATCAAAATCTCCAACTATGTTTACAAAGGCATTAAAAACTTGGAAACATATCTTGCCGAAGTGAGCTCATACTTAAAGACAGTTATCTTGGATTAAGACAAAATAATCACATCCTATAACGGAAGTTTACTCATGAGACTAAATCAAAGGATGTACATCGCAAATGTTGCCAGCCAACCTGATACGTGTTGAGAGAAGACAGACAGCCTCTCCTCTGTCTTCACGCTCCTCTACACTTGCACACATAAAAAAAAAAAAAACACCACACACACACCAGTACCACATCCCTCTGAACACAGCAGGTGGTGGCAGACACCCCAGCTCTACTCTCTGTGAACGATGGGTGGTGGGATGTAAAAACATGAAGGCTGTAGGAGTTGAACTGATCGCGGGTGAAATGCCTCTCAGAAACACACAGCAAATACTTAAAATGAGGAAGAAAAAGCAAAAGGAGGGGGGAGGGAGGGGAGAAAAGTTTTGAAAATATCCCATTAAAAAGCAGATGTATAATTCAGCAGCTTTTCATCATCATGCTCAGCCTTTGTCATGGTGTCTGAGTGCTTATTTGCAAGGGCATAGACAGCATCTCTGCCAATAGGTGCAGGTATTAGGCACAGCAGGCTGTGTATTCATAATGCCATTATATATTCAGGTTGGGCTTATTTTCTGATGTTTTCAGGGGATAGGTTCTGTATTGTCTGTGATGATTGCATGAAACCTCACCGGTTCTGCCTGGCGGCTGTTGGGGAGGCTTCACCAGGAACGGTTAAATATTTAAACACCGCTGTGAGATCTCATTAAAAACGGCACATCAGCCCCCGTTAGGCCCCTACAGCACCCCCGAACACACTCCAAAAAACCCAGTTAGAACTCAGTGGAGTGTGACAAAACAGTTATTGTCTATTTACTGGGGAGAACTTGTGATAAATCATCTTATCCTGTCAAATAAGGCAGCTGGCAGTTGTGTTTACGACTGGTAAGTCTTCATAGAAGGGAAGAAAATGATTGAGATTCAGTTGTGTTTGACAGTTGCAGACAAGCAGAAATATGCCAAAACAAAATAACTTGACAAGTAGACCAGACTAATATTTCCGAAACAGTCGCATGGAAACAAGACAACAGAGCAAACTTTGGATCTCTGGAGTCTTCTTGTGTTCCCTCAAAAATCTGGGCAATTATTTCCAACGCTGTTGTTTGGGGGCTTCCCTATTTTTAGCCTCGCTGCCCTCTCATATAAATTGATTTCCTGTGGCAGACTTGGAATGCTCCTCGTGTGCCATGTTTTGTTTATTCCGCCCCCCCCCCCCCCCTTCAAACACACAAACGCGGTCCTTCTTCCCCCAGAGACATGAATCAAAAGCAGCACTGCCGAGTTCTACACAGCTGTGTATATGCATTTTTTAAAAATATATTTACTTGAAAACAGTTTATTTTTGTTTCACTTCCATTAATGCTCAGGCATGACTCCTACATCATCAAGCATCAACAGAGAGTTGAGAGACAGCATGCTTGACAGTCAAGTGGGTGAGTGACTCTGAAAATACCTAAACTGACTGTCTATGAGTATCTCTTTCCTTCTCTCTGTCTCTGGTTTTACTCTTTGATTCAGCCTCCCAAGAGACGGAGGGCTGTTTTTGTGGTCTTTACCACAAAAATAATGGCTAGGTCAAAACAGACTAAACTCTCTTGTCGTAGGAAGATATTTAAACACCCAGAATGACACATAAATAAAAGTAGCGCAACTTGATCCTGGATTCTTGTAACGGCGTCTGGGGAGCCACTGTTCTTTTGATGAACACTTGCAAAGACAGATGCACACCGGCTGGGGGGAAGCTGAGATTACAAGGAAAGAAGAAATTACAATGCACATACTGACAAAGAAGGTGAGAATAATGCTGAGGAACATGAATCATTAAGCAGAGCAAATGTTTGCTCAACTTCAGCGGGACAAGCCTGTAAAAGTGCACCATGTCATGTCACACAGTAAATCAATTTATTTTTTAATTATAATGTTAAGTCAGTGTTCCAGATGCACGTGTAAGCTGAGTGTGGACTGTGAAACCACATGACCAGGGATTTGGTGAGACTTGTGTTTCAATTTTTGTTACCTGCTGTTGTTGTCACAGAAGACATTGTGACGGGTAAAGGGTTGTAAATAAAGCCTTTGGGGTGTGAAAACACACAGATTGAAAGCGATAGCGGGAAGGAGGAAGAAAGGCAGACATGCAAATAAAAAGAAACATACCACTAGAAGCCAGTTCTTCATCCTGACTAAGCCATTACAATCCCCCTACACCCATTTAATTTGCTCACTACGGCTCTCCTGTGTGGGAGCCGAGGAATTCGCCTACTTTAGAGCCTTCAGCTGCGCCTCGGAAAATATTGAGTTCATAGCTGCTCATCTCCATAATCAACACTACATACCTGGCAGCCAACAAGAGGGACTGTGAGCTAACAAGGGATAGAAATTCACAGTGGCTTTACCTCCCAGATTTTTCATTTCTTCTCCCTTCTAAGCAGAGTTTGTGAGCAGTCCTTTAGGCTGATGGAGTGGAAGTGATTTAATAAATCCCAGACTTACTCATTTGAAAACACTTTTAAAGATGTTCGTCTAGGGTAGCACGAATTTAATGGGTCAAAGACTTTAGCCAACTGTGCGTAAAATATGAGTTAGAGGATGGGGATTATTGTAACCCAATCAACAGAGTAAACCGTTCAGGCTAAACCACAGATATAATCTCACCGGGGTCCAACTGCAAGGTGAGACCATTTTGTGTCGCTCCTTGTACTTTCCTTCTTTCTCGCTGGATAAGTCCGCGCACCAAAACTATACAGTAATGTCAGTGGGATGCAATAGTTTATTGGGAATGGAGATTCAGATCAATCCAGATGCGGGTTTATCCAGAATCAAGTTCGAGAAAATAAGTCATATATGAGCACTTAAACAGACGGGTGGCAGGCATCAATAAATGGCCCAAATATATGTTTATGGCAGGAATATTAGGGATGCACCGTTGCCTCTAAACACAAAGGTTCCTGTTTCGGATCAAGCTTACAGTGTGGATTGTGTTCCTCTCCAGGTATTATTCCCACAATTGAAAGACACTAGTATTATGTTAACTGTTGATTCTTGTAAGAGTGATTTTGAGTGCGCATGGTTGTTTTTCTTGTTTCTCTGTTGGTTCTGTTATGGACTGATGATGCAAGGTGTAGTCTGCCATCATGCCTAATGATCACTGGGATAGACTCTAGCCCCTTGTGCCCACAAATAAGGTGCAGAAAATGGATAAATTACGGGGATATTAAACAGCAGGCAAAAAATATAAAAAGATTTGATCACTTAAAGGGATGAAGGGAGGGAAGAGAAGAAAATAAAAAAAAAAAAAAACATTTCACAGGAAGTGTAAAGGCAACTTAACAAAAAACAAGTAAAAAAAATACAGGGAAGAATGATCAGTCAGGTGAACACAGGAGTATGAATGAAAAAAGGTAACCAGGATGCACAAAGAAATTTTTTAAAATGTAAGAAGATGTTTTGAACTAAATCCTACGAAAAGTAAAAGGTCATTATTTGGTGCTACATTGGGTGCGCCTCAGAAAGCATTGCAAAGTGGGACCGACTGATCAGAAAGCCATGGTTTCTCACACACCATGAAAATGTTTTACGAGGGCAAATTTAGTTGAAAAGGGTTTTCAGTATTTTGTGTGACAAAAATTCTCACCAATCAAAGCTGCAATAGAACAGAATTAACTAAATTTAAATTTAAAAAAAAAATTGCCATTGCATCTAAGTTTTCAGAAAATAAGATTTCACCACATAAATAATTCCGTCTGTAAAAGAATAAACTAAAACTGAACCAGGGACAAAAAAAGAAGATATGAAAAAAACAAGCCTCTGCCTTCTTAACACATTCAACACAGCCAAGTGATGATGTAGCTAGCTAAAACCTGGCTGGAACAGTTATCCATCTCGGCCTGCGCTGCCAACTGTCAGAGCGCGCAGCTCCAGCTAGCCGCCGGTGGCAGGTGTAATCAATATGGACTCCACAGAGAGTTGCACTACCAGAGGCCAGTTTCCACTCTCTAACCCATCTCTGTCTCTCCTGGGGAAACAGTAGGCAGGCGGGCAGGGAGAGTACGTTTGATGTCTCCTCCGGGCCAAGATGGAGCAGCCCACTATAGCTCTGTTGCAGGGAGATGATTAATCCTGCCTATCAGATGCAACATCATGCTTAAGAATGAGCAGCCAGTTTTCAACTGACTGCTTTAGCCAGGATTAATATGATGGAAAATGCATATGATTTTGTTAACTTTTCATACAGATAGCTTTAGTCTTACATTAATTTTTATGCACAATTATTAATTATTTGTGGTGTTGCTGATGGTTCCCAACATGAAAAGCTCATTAGGTTCAATTAAAAATTGCAGTTTTATCATAGCAGCACAGTTATATCAGCATAAAAACAACAACATTTAGAAATATGAGTAATTTATTTAAAAATACACTGGTTTACCATTCAGTCAGACAATCACAACCCCTTTCCTGCAAAAGATGTTTTGAATTCTTTTGCTCCAAGCCTTGTCACTGCAGGTATGCTTTCAGTGTTATAGTGTGTTTATCTTTGTGTGGAAGTTTTGACTGATGTGTCATTAAAATTCATTTGAAAGAGGGACAGATATGCAGAATATAAACCCGCATTCATACTGTACACACAGAGTGGCATCCCTGTAGGTATTCACCTCATTTAAAATGCTCTCGCAGCGCAGCAAAGGAGAAGAATAAATAGTGAATTTAAAATGATCTTTCACTTTAATGACTTGTTATTGTCTTTAAAAACATTTTCTGAAATGTTTTCAGGGACTCTGTGGAGAAGTCAGCTAATTTGAAACGGCACAGATTTGGCCTGAAGAGAAAAATCTTCTTTATTTGCATGTAGTGTGCACTTTTTGCCAACATTTTCTGCTCCACGTGCCTACTCCGAAGCACTTACAGGAGTGAAATATTTAGGCAGGATTGCTGGATTTTCTTCTTCTTTATTTGTATTTAGTAGCTAAAATATGGTGACGATTGCACTGGTTTTAAAGGTTTAAAGTGTACTCAAAACAAATCCTGCCAGTTCTGCTGTACAGAGTCAACATGGTCAAATGTTGCAGAGCAGCCCTACAAGAACGGCATTACATCAAAAGCAATTGAGTCATCTTCACAAGAGACTTTATAGACAAATGCAACTGGTAAATCTCAAAACCACCTGACACAGACTGACCTCTGGGGGAAGTGTAGCAACAAAAGGCAGAGGTACTATTACGAAGTTAGATCTATCTTACAGATGCATGCATTGAACTCACACACATATGTCAGCGCTGGCTCGCATTTATAACATGGGAGGAAATCTTTGTGACAAGCATTCCTTTCTTAGGTAGACTGGTGGGACTGGACAACAGTAAAATGCAGGAGTGCATATCTACCATAAGACAAAGATGTAAGCAAAACCAATTCTATCTCATCACTCCCACATGTGGATGGCTAATGGGAAGAAACTTAAAACACCCTTAAGGTGTAATATGCATCTATCTTGACACGAATAACACGCACAATGCAGCATATTCATTTGTAAAGTCACTCGTCCATTAGATTACTCTGTTATGGCCCAGTCAGCCCAAAGAAAATGACTCTGCTCTAAAGGAATAACTTAGTTTCTTATTCGACTGCTATTTTTCTGTAATTTTAAATAGTTTAAACACCTTTTCTTTAAAAACACACAAAAAACACATGAGTAGCAAAAGGTCGAGGCAACCAAAAATACAATGCATTGCGGAGGAAGAACAGAGTGAAGACAAACAGCAAATAGAAGCAGACATGGCGGATTCAAAATGAAATGGAAACATTTATTTACCATTTGACAACTGCTGTGAAGACAGGATGACACTTTAAATGAGTTTGCAGCTTATGCTTGAGAATGTCACCTCATGATCTTCACATTATTCACTCTGTGCTATTTTATCCAGCTAAAGCTCAGAATATTTAATCACAAGCAGCTGAAAGAAAAAAAAAAGCAGAAAAGGAGGTGTATATCTTGTTTCTACAATGATGGCTACCACGGCTGTGTGTGTGTGTATAAGTGTATTTCCATTACTTTCACTCCTACCATCCCACACTCCCTTCCCTCTTTCCCTCTGACCTCGATTTTCTGCCCTCCTAAACGACGGATCTTCTCTTTCCTCTGACCTCAAACAAGTCAGGCTGCTCTCGAAATAATGGATTGGTGCAACACGGTGGCCCATTTTAAAGTTAACTCCTCTACTTTACACGATGTCTGATGCAATGAAATGCTGTGTCTTGCAGTATGCAGAAAGTGCCAGCTATGTGCACACAAAGAGAGTCAGAGCTGTAGAGATTATTCAAAATCAGTTTGTATTCTTGGCCTGTTATTACACAGCTTTAAGAAGACCATAATTTGGATACACTTCAAGCAGAATGTGTTGTTGCAGCCTGTAGCAGAATCCTAAGTTTGATGTCTCTTATTACTTCCAACAATTGTTTGAAAGCAGAAAAGCAGCAGAGATCACACCTGTTCACGTGGAGTAAAAAAAAAGGCTTACTGGAGGGTTGTTCCTGACTCTGATGTTTATACCATCAAAAGCGTCTTCCCTGCAGGTCATTGAAAACACTATGGATTATTTACTAGTGCTGTACACTAATGATGGGCTACAGTTTCACCGGCTTTTATGATCCAAAGATGGGAAAGCAATCTTTCAGTTGAAAATATAGAGACCAAGAGGAAGAGACATCATTCATTGCACTACAGTGTGCTTTATACAATCCTGCAAGTTCCCCATTCCCCTCTGAGGTGTACACAAGTCAAAGGGCAAGACAACCTCCATGTGAACATTAAATCTAGGTCTGCAGACAAATTGGTGAGAGCTTGGCTGGAGATTGCTTTGATTTATTGCGTAATTACACTGTTTTGCTGCAGCATTGATATGCGGGGCTGTGTGTGCTTCAGTTCATGTGTATGGTTAATAAGAATGAAGCTGTCAGGTCTCAGAGGGAAGCAGATGAGTCGGATGTTACCGGTGGTATGATGTGTGTGGTGGCATATCTCATGTAGCAACCACAAGTCATATAGAGGCATGTTATATTACACTGCAGTCTCCAGTATGTCTGTGCATGCCGACTGAGAGAGTAATCAGATAAGATAATGTAGTCAGGAGAGAAAGGGACTGTGAGAGGAAAAGAAAGAGCAATAACTATAACACTCAGTGTCAGGATGGGAGTGAATCCCTTGGAGGGAGGATCTATCATTCTCAGCACCAGCACACACAGTCACGCCTGGTGCACACACATACACCCACACCCCAAAGTTGAGCTAAAAAAGATGAAGCCATGAGCACCAGTCACAGACAGGGAGGATGTTTATAAAGCTGCCAGGCTCAGTGCATCTTTCAGGTTGCATTACGCTTGCTCCTAATTGGTGGAGGTGGAGGCAGAGGTGGGCCTCATTGGAGGTTCAACCAGAGGCTAGAAGTCTCATAGCGTCCAGGCAGCTCGTATTTCACCGCACTCAGTGGGCTGAGAGGGTCACACACATGCACTTATACGCTTAATAGTGTGTAAGTAAGTAAGTAATAGTGTTAAACTTTTGCATATCTAGATTTGCTAAAGGTTTGGTTAAAAAAAAAACTAACAAAAAAAAAAAGTCAGAGTCAACATGTTCATTTACTCACTTGCAGATGTGCCAGAAGCCACGTGTGTGTGTGTGTGGACTTACACATTACTTTCACTGTCAAGACCTCAGTGGTCGAATCCAAGAACAGTTTTTTCTCTCAGACAAATAAGTGAATCAGATCCTGAAAGTGGATCATTTTAACCAAATTTGAAGTCTCTAACTGAACATTCATGAATACTTTAAGATGTTTTCTTTCTTTTAGAATTTGCTTACTAATGTTTTCTAAAACCTAATTTGTGTTTTAATGCTCTTTTCTGTTTAGCTGAAGCGCATACTGTACTAGCAAGTAAAAGAATAAAAAAGACTTTGTGGTCTAAAATGCTTATTAAGCAAAATTTATTTCATTCACATGAAGTAAAACTTTATTTTTTGTGACTTTACATTCATTGTAATTCTTTCGTGCCTGCAACAAGTCCTGTGTTTGTGTAGAGATCTCAACTTTTTCCTCTGACAAGTTATGATTGGATGACTTTTTTTTTAACTTCTTCTTTTTCTTTTATTTCTTTTCAAACAACAATTCTATACTACCCAAAAGAATTTAATAATCAGTCAGTCATAATACAGAGTATCATGGAAAACCTTGCTTATACTTCCATCATATATTAGAAAAACTGTGTTGTAATGTCTGCTGCGTGTGAAAGACAGAACTAGCATTACATTTTTAAACAGATCCATTATCACTGGTTAAAAATCTCAATTTTCAGAGTTAGATGCAAACTGGAAAGTAAAAGATATATTTTTGAAAAACAAGATTGTGCTGTATGTAGTCTCCAGCCTCTGAGTCAGATTCTCATCTGTAGCGAGTTTACAGCACAGATGGCTCTTTTTTTTTTACCTCTTGTGGTGTCTCAACTTAACTTCCACTTGATACGGGTAAAGTTTACATCTAGTATAGTATCTCCTCTGTGCTTTCTCCTTCACATTCTTTTCTCTCCACCAGCTAGTACTTTGCTCCAGTGCAAAGTAGCTAGCTGTGTCTGATCACTGGGTTGAGCAGTTCCCACTGTGAGGGACTTGAGGGGCTCGACTGTGTGATTAAGCAAGCCTTGGTTCCACCAGAGGGCCACCGGAGCAGATGTTCTCATTAAAAATGCAGGCTCTGTGAGCGAAGGAGATTGCCTTGTTCCAGGAAAAACCTGGCCGGAGGTTTAAAGCTCTCATTCCTCTCACTTCTAAGGCCAGCCAAGTTTCAATGCCTATACACACTTTAAGCGATGTGGCAAACACCAAAAAGGAATTATTCCAACAGCATCCTGCAATCTCCTTAATTCACTGTTAAAAGGAAAAAAGGATTTTTTCAGCTTCTGTGTTGAAAATTTAATTTGAACTGAATAAGCTAGAGCTTTGCCACTGTCTCTGGCTTCCTCGTCGTCACTTTTACAGATCTCAGTGGGGTGTAGTTGTTGAACATCTCATCTGGTGACTGAAGAAAAAAGAGGCAAACATTTTAGCATGTTAAGCCCTGCAAAGAAAAAAAAAAAAAGGGGGCAGATGACTGAATATGAAAACTCTGAGTTTTGTGGCTTAAGTGCAAGCTGCTGATGACAGCTTGGGATATTCCATGCTTTCCAGCTGGCACCTACATGGAGTCTACAATTAACATGAAACTACAGTGCACTAAAAAGCAATGCAGTGCTCCCCAGCAACACCTACAGCACACAGCTGCTTAATAGAATCAGGGATATCCATCAAAAGCTTGTGTAAACCCACAGTGAGACAGCGGTGGTCTAAAATCTTTGTTGAAACCTAAGGATAATCCCTGGGCATTAAATATTGTCAACACAGACGCGGCTCGGTCTGTAATGCTAAAGTTGTTGGAAAGTTAAAGGGGGATTTGTGCGATCTGGTGGGGCATTCTGGCGTTCATCAAACAACAGAAGCTGGAGTGGAGAATGATGCTGGGTTGCACTGGCCCGTCGCCTTCAGTGTCCTTACATCTACAGATGCATACTCTGCACATGGCAATATGGTGTGTGTGTGTGGGAGGAAAGGTTACTGATGGATTAAAGCCTTCACCTTTGAGGCTGACCCCATTACTGCCCTTCACCTCACCTTCCCCTCCCCATCCCTTATCCTTCTGTCCCCTCAACTCTTCTTCTTTCCTGACCAAACCACATACACATAAACATTGCCTAACAACAGTTGCCTTGCCACTCAAGCACGCACTACTGTGTAAATCATTGTGCTGAAGTGTTTTTTAACTTCACTCGACTTGCAGCAAATAGACAAAATAAGCCTCCAATTTAGTGATGGAACCACTGTCATGCTTCTATTTCACATATTTTTCCAACTGAGAACAGTGTCAGAGTTCAGGCATCACACATCTGAGATGTCACCTACATGTAACCGGATGATGTCAGCAGATTTTGCATGACTGAACAATACAAAGGGTGAAAGAAAGTGTCATGTTTTCACTGCATTTATTGTCCTGTGCATTTGCCTCCAGTTATTTTTAGAGAGCATCCTGGGAAGCGTTGCGTTAAAGAATCATGACATGTTTCAATCAAAGTTGGCAGAAATATAAATTTATGGCTGTTTTTGTGAGACACAGAGCAAAACAGCATCTAAATTCACAAACAATTGGGTTTGGTGTGAGTAATTATTCGTAAGCTGCCCCAAACTGACAGTGGCCAAAAAAAAGGAACACACACCAACATCATTAAGGAAGATTTCTGGTAAAAGAAGACAACCACACATACGCAGATTTATAACACATTCTTGTCTGCAGCAACAGTCTCAGTGATGCTCACTAATGATTTACCACAGCAATATGAGATGCAAAATAGTGCCAGACATTTAACATAATTCACTCTTTTTTCTGTTTAAATATGGTGTTGATGTTCCTTTGTAGATTATTAAGGAAGGGGCCTGTTGATTACACTCAGCTGTATTTCTCCATGTCTGTCTGTTGCTTGTGAGTGTAACTCTCCAATGTATATAGTCCATAAAACAAATGGCAGTTGTGTAGAACAGATTGTGCCGTTAAAGGAAACATTGTTTGTAACATTCAAAGGCAAGCAGAATTTCAACATAAAAAGTGCAATAACCTGTATGTTTCAGAGATTTATGCATCCCTGGATGGCGTGCTTGCTCCATGCGGAGGATTGCCAGGTAGTAAATTAGGAAATGCCTGTTGGCAAAAATGTACTCTGGATGCACACACACAAAGACACTGCTTATATGTTCATTCACAAGTTTGAGCAGGAATACGTGCGGATGACTTTGCATGGATACATACAAGATGCTTATAAAAACACATTCAATGAAACACGTACACAGAAAAAAAAAGGAGGTTAGAATCACAGTCTGGAAAAGCACTCATTCCTCACTTAGGCACACACTCCCACACCCATGTGCATACACACAACCCTGGGAAAGAAACCTTTATGACACCTGATAGGGGAGGGAGATTATGGTGACACTTGGTAAAGTTTTAAGGGGTTAATGTGAGCTAAGAGGTGTTCTCTGTCAAATTCACATACTACATGTGCACACACTCATCCCAGTATGACTGTGCTTTTATTAATGGAGAAACAGCGCTGCATGTCTAATAGCTGTTGCAAAAGAGAGGAAAGAGGCTGCTGGGGAAGATCCATTTATATGCATACTAATAACAGAGTGCATTGGGCTTGGGATGAGCAGAAAGATCTCTCCATAATCGGCCATTCATCACTGAGATGTGACTTTCCCATCAGACACAGTGCATCATTACTGTGCGCACACCAAAGCCATACACACAAAAACACAACACAACTACCCCAAAACACTTTATCTCCACTTGTTTCTTTCTTTCATCACAGTTTGGTCCACTGGGAATTTGTATCAATTCAGCTAGCTTTAACAGAAGCAGAGCTCTGCTAAAAAAAAAAAGAGGTCTTGGTAAGCCAGCTTTCTCTTTCATGCAGTCAGGGCTGGTTCCTCTTTGTCAAAGACAGTGACCTGAAACTACATAGACGTTTGTCCGGACACATACACAGCTATGAGATGGAGCTGTGAGTTCCACTGTACATAAATGTCATCCACATGTTTGGAGTAAGGGTGGCCTCAGGAGTCCTACAGCGGTTTGAGGGTCGCTGTTGAGGTTAGGATAGCTGGTCTCTAGTGGCCCAGTGTCAAGCCTCAGCTCTCAGAGCCTCTTTCCGCTCTCATAGCTGGAGCTGGGTACTGGGGTTTGGCTTTTTTTCCCAAAACAAGTGAGAACACTGTGGGGCCTTTTTTTGTTGTTGAAATGCCACTTTTTTCTCAACCACACTGTACAACACACCCACTAGAGGAGCGATAAAACTAATTGTGTTGGCTTACATAAGCATAGTTTCAGTGTGATTTCATCCTTGTTACCAAGGTTGGTACATTGATTCTTGATTTACACACTGTCAAAAAAGGCAATTTATTAAAGTTGCCACATCTTACTTAAAAAGAGATTCCATTTCTAATAACTGAAGAGGATTTTCCAAACTTAATTTGTATTAAATTATTTAATAATTATCTGGGAACTGGCACCATAAAATACTGCCTTTAACACTCGTATGCACAATGTTTTGCTTGTTAGTTAAAGAACGCAAACCTAAAGGCAAATGTACAAATACATATTCAGTTCTCATCCCTCATGCATGCTTCATTAAAACCTGGTAACACACATGTACACAGTCACACAACTTGCTCACGCGCACAGCAAGAACTACATATGGCAGACTGCAAGCGGGCGAGTTGGGCAGCTGGCCGGTATTAAATTGGATCCCTGGGTTCCCCACTGTTCAATGGGACTTAAAGCCATATTAAAGACATCTCCTATAGTCCTGCAGCAGTGGGAGAACATGGACAGTGGCCAAGGAAAACAGCCCAGTGCCAGCCACACCCCTGGAGGACTGCATCTGCTCTTACTCTACACCCTGGCCCCTTTAAGTTCCGTGTGACATATCGTCTCATGTGTCCATATGCCAGTCGTGCCATCTTACATGCACTTTAGAATAGCACCATTGTGCTCCACAGGGGTGATGAGCTTGAAAGACTGCATCTCTGCTTATGTGCAGTAAGATTTTATGTGACTTTGTAGATGTTTTGGTGTTTGAGACATGAACTTGAGACAGTGCAGGTTTTTATACATGCAGGAGCTACTTCACCTCTCTCGATTGGTCAATAAATCTTGAAATTTCTGACCCCCTCCCCCTCCCCACCATCCTCCCTTCCTTCTTTAAGAATTTATGTTGGCTAATATTCAATCTGTTGAAGCGTTAGTCATAGGAGGGAGTGCAGTTGTGCTTCCAGTGGCTGCCTGAGACTGGCCACTTGGTACGATGCAGATTGCGTAGGCAGATGCTGCTTTATGTGCAAAGCTCATTTTTATTACTGGGTTGTACTGACATAAAGCAAGTGGTGCAGTCATGCTTAGAGAAAGTGAGAAGGGGTGCTTTTGAAATCATTTCCCTTTGTATCACACACATAACTGAAATGGTCTCATATCCCGCAAAAACAAATGCATATGTGATTAAAAATGTTCTGTGAAAACACACACAAAAACAGTTTTATTCCAAACCTGTTTGTTTTGAGGCAGCGTGAAAAGGTGTACATGTGTAAATGCAGGTGAAGAATTCAATTCAATTCAATTCAACTTTATTTATATAGCGTCAAATCACGGCAATGCCATCTCAAGACGCTTTACAGACAGAGGGGAAAACATAATGAAGGCCAATTCATAACAGCCTATATAAGGAAACCAACAGATTGAGTTGAGTCCAACTCAATCTCCCATCCTGAGCAAGCACACAGGCAACAGTGGGAAGGAAAAAAAGGAAAAAAAAAGGCTGTCTTTCAACCGACCACTGTGCCGGTGGCCCTCAGAGAACAGCATGGATAATGGGAGTGGTCTAATAAGTTTGTTTGGCTTGTTAGTGTGATTGTTTTCTCACAAAGCTAATTAGCTACCTCCACCCTCGGGACCCACCATCCTATATCCCACTATCACCAGCCATCCATACACCTTCTCACTCACCTATCCCCCCCCCCCCTTACAATCCACACCAGAGACAGTTTTGTGTCTCTCTGTCTTTGGAACCTGTCACGAGTAAATTGATGGAGGGTCCAGTGATTGTCTGTATGGTCCCAAGGTGCCTTTCCCCCACTACACAGGCATCCTCTAGTTTCTTCCTGGTTCACAGTTGATTACGATAAATCAATCTGAGGGGGTCAAACACTTAGATTAGGGCACCGTCATCTCCAGTGGCTTTGAGGGTAAGCTGGCCCAGGAAGAGAGGGCATTTCCTGGAAACCCGTCTACCCCCTTTGACCACTCTTGTTTCTGTGGTGAAACCTTCATTAAAGAACAAATCACTTCCTGAGGTTAAAAAAGACATGGGGGAGGAAAGTAAAGCAGTTGATGCTTCTTGTTTTTCATCACATTTCTCTCTTCTCTACCTCTAGTGGCCTTATTCCTCCGTCTGGCAGGGCTGGAAAGCTGACAGGTAACGGCAGAGTGGAGCAATAATGCCCCCCCCCCCCCCCGGCCTGTATAGCAAATAATGCCAGAGATGTAATCAATGGCCGAGAGTAAAACCAGGGTCGAATCAATAGCAGCCTGACTATTTGCTCCCTTCTTTTGAAGGTGAATCCGGGCCTTGCTACATAAATTGGACTAATTGAAGAGCATGCGAGGAAACAAGCCCCTTACAAAGCATGTAGGTGTCAGCATGATACTTACATGTGGAATTCATCATCCCAGAAGAGCAAAAGGCTGAGATAATAAGCTGCCATAAGCCTCGAAAGAAAACTAGTTGGGATAAACATAATGTTGCTTGCCTTTGAGCTGATAACGTCCGTCCATGTTCATTACAGTGATAACCACTTGGTTTGGGCTTATAGACTCAAAGCTCACATTTTATTTTCTCAGTAGCATGAAAGCATCATTTTAATGGCTCATTGTGGTATATCAGCACTTATGTATCAGATCAATGATCTATGTTTTCACACTGTACCACGAGTGTAAATGTTAAGAGGCTCCCTTGCATTTCAAGATGAGGTTACAACCCTGGCAGCAGTGATGCAGCTTGTCAGCAGAGACAATATATTAATGACACTCATCAAAGATGTGTCACTGTTCAATAAATTGGCCTTATTTTCTGGCGGGGAAACGGGGCTTTCTCCACACAAAACAATCAATCAAAGTAAATGACCCTGCTATTCACAAATCTATCACAGTGCAGTATTGCTGTATTAACCATCAAAGCTATCTGTTGGTCAAGATGAAATCTTCTCTGAGACCTCATTCCATCTCAGGTCCCTCATGGGGTCTTAGTCTTGAGGTTGGTCTTAATTAATAAGTTTTGTTGTAATGGCGAGAACAACACGAGGTGTTAACCCCGTTAGCAGAATGGCATGTTATAGCATTAGGGCCTTCTATGGGGCGGTGGGGGAGAGGAAGGGAATTAAAAGATCTTGACTACAATGCACCAGGAAGGAGATCTGGGCCCAAATGAAATGATTGTATCAGATAGAAATCAATGGCAATCCATGCCTTCCTCAATCCTGCTCTAGCTCCCAGATCACTTTCTGGTGCAGGCAATCTCTCAGCCATCATTACGACACACAGATCGATAGTGGGCAGCAAGGCCTCCGGTTAAGTTTCTGGCTACACTGCAAAAGTATAGGAGAGGAGTAGAAAGGAGAAGAGAGATGGGACAGGATGATGAGAGGAGACAGAATGGCTTAATGTGTCTGACAAACTATAACTGAACTATTGCTATAGTGGTAATTATCAAGAGAAGACAGAAGAAAACATGTAATCTACCACACCAAATAACAACAAAAAAAGAAAAAAAGAGGAAAGGATTTTAAATCCTACCAAAGCTCCATAGCAAAAAATCTTTTGTTGTGATATTATCTCACAGCAGAGGATTTGAGTTAAGCGCAAAGCATATTCTGCTTTAAGAGATGGCGGATGAAACTCAGAACTTTGTTTTATGGTTGTGATAAGAACAGGTGCACATTGTCTGCCAAGGAATGATGAAAATTTACAAAGTGCTTTCTTTTCTGCACAACTCCTGATATCCAGTTGCACCTTCATGCCATGACCAATGAAAGAGACACCAAGCTCCTAAGTCTTGCTGACAAAATCTCAGGGGTTCTGAATGAAAAAAAACAAGCTTCAATTAGTGTGGGGGATTTTGGTTGCACAATGATTGCATTTATGTTACAAGAAATGGCCGAAAAATAACATTGCAAAAATTAACTGGTACCTTTGCAGCCTGAGAGCGACACCTGCGTTATGAAGTAAATAAAGCAACCCTGATGAGATGTTTGTGCGCAAAACTCACAGGGTATTTGTCATGCATTTCCCTTGAAAAATTAATTGGTTTATCATTAACACCAGTGGTCTACACAGCAGGAAGATCCATCATTAACACCAGTGGCCTGTGCTGCTGAAAACACAGAGAACACGCCTTTAGGTTCAGCCTCGGCTTTCTGTGTTTTATAGTCAAGTCACAGTGTCTGTTTAAAACCCCTCAATTAAAAGCGGCGAGTCAGGCACCGCTTAAATGATAGCTGTGATTTTAATCAGGAGCGTGGTATTCCTAGTTGGTCCTGGAGGTCTGGAAGCCTCACTGCACACATCAACTTATCTCCTTCTTAAAGCTCCCCTTTTTTAATTTCCCACCTCAGTCCAAGTCTGCTACATTCTCACAGCTCTCCTTCCCCCCTCCTCATCTCACCCTGGCAGACTGAGCTGTTAGGATGCTCATAGTGAAAGAAAGAAAGAAAGAAAAAAAAAACAACAACCAAAAAACCCACCATAAGTAATTAATTCCATTTGCATCAATATTCTTCTCATGAGCAGCAAACCCAGAGAGGCGGTGCAGGAAATCTCCGTGATGAGAAGTGTGGTAAGGGGATATGAGTTGCAAGATAGATGGAAAGAGCCAGAGAAGGATTGTTAACTCTCTCCCTGTTCTCTGTCTCTGTCTTACCGTCTTTTTTCCACATATTTCCTCCTCTCTGAAGAAGACCGCTGGCACAAAGGAACTTCTCGCAGCAATTAAGAGGGGCCGCAGACACTCAGCGTAATTACTGCTGCACTTGCTGCTGTCACAAAACTCCGCTTGCCCTCTGGTCATAAAAAAACACACTGAAGAATATTTAGGAATGAATTATTCAAAATGATTGTTCGCACTCAATTATTCATGGAGCCTCAGCGAAGGGAGATTTGCATCTCAACGCTGTAAATATTATTAATCTTGCCAATAACAAAATTCTCTGCTGCTCTGAATTCTTCACATGATGTTCCAAATGTGTTGTGGTCAGATGGTTGACATTGCCATGGGTTGGTTGATCACACATCCCTGTCTTTCTTTTCCAAGCACTTTTTCTTACAGAGCCTAGGGGTGTGCTGCGGGTCATCATCCCACTGCATGACACATCAGAACCCATCAAATAAGCTTATGAAGGTATACTATGGTGCTGTGAGATGGAGTGGCATCCATGTTGGCTGAGGATATTCTGAATTTCATGAAGATCACCAACTTTGCCTGCAGCAAAACTTCCCAGATCATCTCTTGCCCTCCATCATTCTTCTTGGCATTTTACACACTGAAGCATAATGTTTTTATTTTTTCACCGGTTTGAACTAGTGAGCTCAAACTTTGACTTCTTTGTCCATAAGACTTAAGACACGCAAATAACAGCATGTTTTTTTGTGTTAACACAGAAAGTACATACCATTTTCTTTTAATTTGACCTCTTTTTCTTTTCTGCAATACACGGCAGGACATGTAATTTATGAAATGCAAATCGAGGTCCATGTACAGACACTTAATTAAATTTATGTCAGCTTTTTATATTACAGTGAGCCTTTCTCTTCTTGAACATTTGTCAGAGATTGTGATAAATGGAATACCTGTGGTAATGATCTGTCCAGCCTGCTGGAAACTTCCCTGTGTTAGGCTGGAGGGTTAAAGGCAGAGTCGTGGGGTTGTGCATCTGTCTGAGAGGATGTGTGACTCTGCTGCCCTTAAATCAGCCTGAAGAACATAATTAAATTTGTCCAACAGATAAATGAAACCTCAGGAGGAGAAACTTTTTACAGTAACTAATTAATAAATACATTTTAATAAAGAATTTTAGGATAAGGGAAATTCACACCAACAAAGGACGACCTAAAATAAGTATAATTTTATATTAAAAACCCATCCATATAGGTGCAATATGAATATTGTATGACTTACAAATCCTGAAATTGATTTGAGACATAAATTAGAAAGGATTTCTAATTATGTATTACAGAGACACCAAACACCATCTAACGTTATTGACCCATAGGTCTTTATTTATAGTTAATGTACCATCTTTAGTTGGCCCATAAAAACAAGCCTTGGAAGACCACTACTGTAAACCCAAAAGAAAAGTTTGTAAATCCAGAGGTCAGCCAGCTGTGTCAGTCCATAAACATATCCAGCCATCTTCAATCCAAACCACGAAGAGCCTCAGTATTCTGGATGAAAATTGCAGCCCTGTGTCTCACATTAGTCTGCCTGCTCCATGTCTTGGTCTCAGGATGAACAACATAGTAATACTTTGTAATGCTTTCAGCTGAGGTGTTCTAATTGGTTTGGACTTAATTAGTATGGGAGTCCCCCTCTACAAAAGCCCTTGAAAATTAAAGTTGCTGATACATGAGAAACTGCAAGTATATATTTTGTGTAAACAGATTAAACACACTCAAATATGCATGAACACACAGATTTTGTAGAGATGTTCGAATTAATTAAAGCACTTTTGAGTTTTAAATACACCTTAAACACTGATGTGCCGCTAATATCAAAGAGTCAAATGCTTTTCCAACCCTTCTCCCCTTCTCTCTGTATTTTCCTCCCTTTCTCCCCCCTCTATCTTCCTCTCATTGCCTTGCAGGCTGCAGAATGATGTGTCATTTTATAATCCTGTGCCGGCTAAATTACATTAAGAATATCCTCTCATTAATTAAAGCTGCTATTGACAGCACCTGAGATAAAACAGATTATAAGAGCTGAGAGTGAAAACACAGAGCGTAAAGTGCCAGCATCAGCACTTTGTGCGTCTGAGTGTTCCCGAGAGTGTGGGGAAGAAAAGAAAGAGCGTGAGAGGGAAACTGCAGGAAGGAATGGAACGATTTAGATCTGAGGGTGGTGCAGCAGTAAATACTGTCAGCTTCACTCTGTGAGTTAACACTTATGCTTACAGAGCTAGCTTACTTGTGACAGGATTTGGGGCAAATGAATACTTTCCTTTTACTTTTAATATGGTTCCTTACTATTGGTATGCATACCAATGAGCCACAACATTAAAACCGCCTGCCCAGTGTAGTTTTGCTTTGTGCTCCCAAATGAGCTGTGACGCCAGTAGACCCTTGAAAGCGTTCTGTGGTGGCAGGCACCAAGATGCTAGAAGCAAATCATTAGGGGATTGTTAAATGAAAGCTAAAGAAAAAGTACATGAATGCCACAAATATTGCCAAGGGCATCATTGGTAAACTTATAATACCCGCTGTTGCTGTTTCTTTCACTGGGCAAACAAAAGACATTAAGCTGGGGCCTGTACTACGAAACAGGATAAACAGCCTAGCGAGGTATCTCCATGTTTACATCTGGATTTTCAGGATAAGGAAGCTGGTTTATTTCATACCAGGATGTTTTACTATGGCATTGCCTGTCTTGTTATAGAGCAGATTTAGTGTTAAAAAAAAGAGATCAACACAAGTAAAAGCATTGCCTTCCAAACACCCCACTATCTTAGAAAATGAAAAAAATAAAAACATCCCCCAAAGATATCTTGGATATATTTTAACTATCTAAAAAGTGGACATTTACACAATGGAGAGTAATGTGATTGACTAGAGCAGACTACCTGCTTACACTGCTTCATACTTTTAGTGATGGGTCAGCGATGGTTGGTGGAAAATAAGTCCTTTGTAACCATCTATTCTCTAAATTTATATGTGTGTCATACTCTGCAATCCTTGGAAGGTCAGGGTGACTTTGTTCATGTTTACTTTGTTCAGGTTGGAGCTCTGTATGTTATTTTGATATCTGGCCCAAGGTGGCATTAGGAGTCCAGGTGGTCTTGTTTGAAATGGTTTTTCTCTCCAAACTTTGCCCACATGATGTGCACCGACATGCAGACAGGAGCAGAGTAGTGGAGAAATATACAACATCTGAAGAGTTTATAAGAGGAAGTGTATGTGAACTCTAAAAATACTGTCCCAAACATTTATTATCATGTTGTGATTTTTTATTTTAGCCTGAACTATGACCCTCATCAAGCCCGGATGTCTTGCCAAGTGACTATCATAACCAGTGTGCTCACACGTAAACATGGCCACTTGGAAAATGGCATCCAGAAAGGTGAGTGACACATTGCAATAACAATACATATTTTACATTCAACCATGATTATTTTCTAATTTAAACAAGAAATATTTTTATACAGACTCAACTTTGAAGGGAGGAAAGCATTTTATAAATCAACGTTGTGTTGCTGATGAAAGGTTAAACAACATGTCAGTGATGAGGTGGATCTCTTTCGTGTGATTTTTTGTGGCTGTATGTAACAAGACAGAATTATGATTGACCTTTTCAGTTGGAGGATGTGTTGCTTGAACCCATGATAACTGAGGCATAATTATATTCCTCTCTTGAGTTTCACTGACTGTCATGCTTTGTTGGTGTTGGCTTCTCCCTTAAAAAGTCCTTCTTTTATTAAGAGAGTATGATTTAACTACAAGAATACTGACACGCTTTTATATTATAGCTAGTTTTATCGTATCTATTGCTGCCTGAAGCTGACCTGTTGCAGATTACAAACATAGACTATGTTCGTACAAACATGGGGATCTTAAAAACAGTTTTTATTCCTATCTGCTATCCTCCTAGAAATCATGTCTTTAGTGCACTGTCCATCACAAGAAAATGCAAACTCACTATTACTGTGTGCATGAATTCTTTTTGAAAGGAATGACTTAAAATTCAAATGAAATTTTGGACATGTTGTGGACATGGAAATTCTCTTTCTTTAGTGAAAACCACCTTGTTTACATGATTCTTATTTGGGATTGAAGTTGACAAATTTTGGTACATGCTTGTTCCTGCATCACTGAAAGAATCACTGCACCAGACTGGCGGCTGATCAGGTGTTGCACATAGGGCACATCAACAGCTTCCAAGACTAAACGCAACTTTGGCACCAGCTGAAACTCAGAACAGCACAAATAGTTGACAGGAAATGTTTTCAAGACTTCAGTTACGTGATATTTCACCAGGACTTAAGGGATTATCACATTACAGACATCTGTGCAGCAACAATGAGCAAATCTGTCCTGGTTTTCTTGCATCATAAAATGAATTCAGCAGTCATCCAAGCTTGTGCCATATGTTAGTTTGACTTTTGAAAAATTCTTTATACAGTATATATATACTTTTTTTTTTTTAGAGAAACAGAGTAAAACCTGATTAAATCTATGAAGGAAGTAAAATGAAAGGAGATGCCACATTAAAATGTATCAGTTTTACCTCATTTAAACCAAATTCATCATGATACAACTTTACATTAAACACACCCCTCTTCGTGGCTGTCAACACTGATTAATGAAAAGAGATGAGAAGCATGAGGAGAAGAGAGAAAGAAAAAAGAAAAACTTGAGAAAATATTAAGTGAGTCCCAATGGGAATGCATGTTGCCTTTGTATGCATACCGTGTAAAGCCATTGTAGAGTTCGAGCAGGTCCCTTACAAATGAATAAATCACTGCCTTCGGACAAATCAATCAAAGTTCCCAGCTGTTGCTGTGCATGGTTAACTGGTGACAGAGTGGGGAGAGGCTGAGACTCTTGCCTGGATATGCTGTCTACCCCCCTTGCTTTTCTCAAGGCAGGAGAATTATTGTGGCAGATTAGTCTCCCCTTCAGTCAAAAATGTCCCGTATTACCTGATAGCTTCTCACTGGGTGAGATGGTTTCCATCCTGATAGGTTACCTCCCTTTCTCTCAAGAACAATTCAAAGAAGGGATTGTCACTTCTGTAACTTGAGTGTTTGATAATCATTCAGTTTCATAAATTATAGAGGGCTATTTATTTACTTACAGAAAAAGTCAGCTTCTAATGTAGCAAAAGAAAGTCTGTCCACTCCAATATATATATATATATATATATATATATATATATATATATATATATATATATATATATATATATATATATATATATATATATATATATATATAAATAACGAGAGAGAAAACTGGCACCGAAATGACAAAGGCAGACAGGCAGCAAATTCTCATGTTTAGGTCTAGGGAAAGATAATGATTTTGATTAAAACAAATAATTTCAAAATCCTGAAGCAAACAAACAAAAATCATCACAAAAACACACAGCAAAAAAGCAAACAGCAGCCCACAAGAAGCTACACTGTATGCCTAAAGACAGCACAGAGGGTCAAGCAAAATAGTGAATTGAGAATTGTTGCATCAGTTACAGGAAGAAAGGAAATAGTGTTAATAATAAAAGTACTATAATTGATATTTGGACAGTCTTCAATTTGCAAAACCATCAAAAAGCATAAAGGTTTTGTACTTAAATCACACACATCATCATGCTGTTGCATGTGCATCTGATGGATTCTACAGTATGACACAGAGCCAAAACCTTAAGAAATCATCTGCAGATGCATGAAGAACAACATGTCTAGCAGCAGATGGTACCTCCCTAACAAATCCATGATTTTACCGTGATCCAGTCAGTTTGGTATTACATTTAGAGACATAAGCAACTGAAGCATATTAGATTGAATGAGTGTTATCCATAGAATTTAGAACAACCTAATTTTAACATAACTTGAAAAACCTGTGCACAATAGTTTCAACAGTGAGTCACAATGAATATTAATTTTATTCCAGATTTGACTTTGTTATTTACAATTTCATCAAATTAGCAAATGAGGGTTTTTTCATTTTAACAATGTTAATAGTAGCCTGGATAAGATCAGCAAGACAAATACTGGGTTGACTGTGACTTAAATCCTTTGGCTTAACTCACAAGTGTAACCTTGAAAATGCTGTCAGGATAACCTTACACTTGTACAGTAAAGTAAATTAGCAAGTGCTAGCATCATGGATGACAGTCATACATGTGATACAACTGTCAGGTGCTTTGCCTCCAGTGTCACAATGCACTTAACGTAATGGAGACATGAAACATTTTGTCCCTCTCTTGCTCTTTCGCCTCATTTTCCCCAGGACCATATAATACATTCTGACTGTGTTTCTTGACAGTGCCTTGGATGTTGCCGTTTTTTTTTCTGATACCTGAAGTGATTGCGAACCCAGCACCCCACCCAGGTCGTTCCATTGTATCTATCTTGCTGACTGCTGATGTCCTCTGCAGGGAGAAATCACTCTGAGAAGAAGTTTACTTTGTGCTAATCTTATAAATGTCCTGTGTCTCCCCCACTTTGTCCCTCACCATGATGTGGGCATGCAATAAACCACTTACATAAACCTCTCCTCAGAGATAGGCCAGAAGAAAAAAAAAAAAGAAAACAAAAACAGCTGACATGTTAAAAGTTCCACTATGTCTCTCTCTCTCTCTCTCTCTCTCTGTCTGCCTCTCTCTCTCTCTCTCTCTCTCTCTCTCAGGATGCTTTTGATTTCCACCAGGAATGCTTTATTTGGATCCTTTATTACATGTGCTGTCCGAAAGTCTTGAAGGGCGGTTTTAATATGTGAATTCTCTGCTCTGCAGAGTGTGAAACAAGTATGAGGCAAAGTGAAAAATGCTGGCATTTATGAGGCCACATGCATTTCACTGAGCCACTTGTTAAGTGATCAATAAAGGCTGGCATGAGAATGAGGAAGGTTACTGCTAAGGGACAAGGAAGACTTATTTTACTATTTCATGCTACTCGAGTCCATGATGTGATTTTCTCTAAGACTTTAAAACATTTAACAGCTTTTTTTCTTTATTTTTTTTTTTAAACAACAAACACTGAGAATAGTATGTGTTAAATAAATAGCACGATGTGTGTTACCTCACCATCAAACTCTACTAGCCTAAATGGAGACTTTATATTAAAGATGAAAATACCATCTTTCCATCAACTGCTGAAAAACATTTTTACTCATGCAGTTATTTTGGGTTTATATGCATTAAAAATGATTTTCTACGCTGAGAAATAAATCAATGAATTAGATATTTTGTTGGTGTTTTAGATGCTTTGTAACAATGTCACAAACTGCTGTGAGACTTTGCTGACGTGATAAACGTTTTACTGACCGATGAAAGACAACCAGGCAAATAGAAAGACAAAGGCAAACTTTGTGGGTAAACAGAGTAACTTCACCATTCCCATTACTGAGATTTGTGGAACACAATAAGAAGGATCAAGCATCCTACTTACGGAAATTTTCCTTCATTAGACGACATAGTGAAGACTGCTCTTTTCATTGTGATTTTGCTATTTGTGTTGTCTTTTATGCTTTTTTTTTTTTTTTTTTTTTTTTTTTTACACCATCTGTAGTTTGGTGAATTGATGTTTCATGTAAAGCATTGAATTGTCTTGTGCATGAAAGGTGCTATACAAAAAACTTGCCTTGCCTGATTAATATCATTGTCATGTTTATGAAATATACAGTGGATGTGGGCACTGGCATCTGTTGCTTATCAGGATAGAATAAACACAATCGCTCACAGTAACTTGTGCTGATTGACACAAATTCTCAGGGAACAGGAAGACCCTAACAGTGGAAGTCAAATGTTCCCCACAGAGATAGTGGATTTATCATAATTAAGATGAAGAGCTCAGATTTTTCTTTAATCTGTCCCCTATTTTCCTACTCATGTCACAGTAAAACTAATATCTTAGCACGGCTGGCAGTGTGTGGCCTTTCGCTGCATGGCATCCCTTCTAATACCAAATAAAAAGACCTGACTGCATTTTCTTTTTTCAATATCTACTTATTTTCTTTGTCTGTTATTTGTTGTCTTCCACAGATTTACAATAAAATCAATATAAAAGATTGATGTACAATCTGATTTTTAAGTCATATAATTGATTACAAATCTCAGCCATCCAGCTGAATTAAATACTAGCTGGGTTTTCATACTAATATATGTTAAATTAACTCTAATTTTCCGTCTCTGTGCCCACCTCCCTGTCTGTCACATGCTTAGATCCATCTAAAAAAAGGAAAATTATATAAAATATTAGCAGAGCATAGAATGAGTTGCTCTTTTTCCCATTATCAGTATTTAGCAACAGATGGAGTTTTTCTTTTCTTCTTTTTTTATAAGCTAACTTTTTTTAGAAGACTCCACCAACTATTGCCCTACACTGCAAAATGCTTAAATCCACATAATAATTTGCTAAATAAGTTATGGGACCTCCTATTTTCTGTGTATCCCGATGATAGAGTGGGGAAAAGGAAATCTGGAAGAATAAACGCAGCGATTCCCGCAAAGCTGCAACAAACCTAGCCAGATGGAAGCCCCTGCCATCCAGTGCTCTCCTGGTTTCTTGCCAAGAACCTCAGCCATTGTTGCTCTATTGTTTCCTTTATTTACCACCAGTCCATCAATATGATTGACAAGATGCTCTAAATCTAGTCTGTTTAATAGAATATACATCTCTGGAAACAACACAATTTCTTCCTGTCATATTGGAGTGAGGAAAGCCAAGATGCTGCAGTGATTATTCATCTCATTTGTGTGCATTAAGTGGTATCAAGGTTACAGGTCAGAGTATGTTTAATCCTTTATCTTTTTGGTTCCTTAAAATGTTTCACCTCTCGCCTAAGCATTTCTTTTTTGCTTCAGTTCAAAAGGACTTACATGCCAATTTATTAGAGGTAATACAATAAATATGTTTTGTTTTGTACACAACCTGTTGATTACAAAGTTATTTATTGAATAGTTTTACATAAGAAACTTTTAAAAAGTAGACATTGACTAAGTTTATTAAATGCAGTATTATTTGTGTAATCTAAAAATACTCTATTTCTGATTTTTGTTTTGAATTTTCTTTGTAGGTTGAAATGTGCAATCACAACTACTGTCACGAAAGCACACTGTTTTTTAAGGTTTATATGACTTATTCATATGGAACACACCAATTAAAGTCAAAAGATTTTATTTTATATTTTCTTGGAACTTTTAGGAAAAGAAATGGAGCCTGAAAATGTTAGTATCTAGGATTAATGCAACAATTAAAATAATTGTAAGGACCATTAAATGGAATATAGCTTCAAAGTCATGGGAGCTGCATTAGTGGAATAAAACAGTATTTGGTTGCTGATCTTCAAAATAAAAAAGGAAACGTAGAAGTCAATTTCCACTTAAACTGTGCTTTTTAGAAAGGTTGGTTTATTAATCTCATGGCCTAAAAGTGACAACATAAAGGAAATAATTCATTCTACCGTGATTGTTATTCCAGTCCTGTCACTGTGTGTGGGCCCATTGACTTTTCCTCATTTCCAATCTCTGATTGGTGAGTCCAGACATATAGGCACCATCAGCATTCATTACCTGATCTTTTCAAGTCTTCTATTCACAACTTTTTATAACTGCTCACATCCCTCCATCTTCTCTTGTTAATTCTTTTCCCCCCCATCTCCACTGAAGCTCCCACACCACCCAGCACCATATGATGTGCCATCATTCACGTCAAGAGAGGTATTCTCTCTCTGAATGGGATCATAATCAGTCCAGCTTTACTTTTAATAGCCCAAGTGACAATACCTTGCATGTGCATATGGGTAAATGCGTGCGTGTCTTTCTGCATCTGACACCTCTGTGGCTGCATAGATGAACATGGACAGATGTGCCCACTGGAGCAGAACTGCCCAAGCGTGCAGAGACTCAGACATTAATGAGATGGTGACAAAACTCTCACTCTCAAATTAAAGAGAGTGAAAAGAGGCCATTTAAAACGGAGGGAGAGGGAAAGATGGGAAAAGACATGAATATTCTGAAGGGAAGTTGATTTGGAGAGAGAGGAGCGGCTGCAGAATTACTGAAAGATTAAACTATAAAGTATGTAGATATTCAGCAATTAGGCCTAAAAATCAATACAGACTGATCCAGAACAAAGAAAATGCATTTAAAACACCAGTAAGACACATGAAACCAACTTCCAAAGTATTTACAAAGAGAATTCCCCAAAAAGTTGGGGAGCTGCAAAAAATACCAATCATAACTGAATGTTTTACAAAGCAGTAAAACTAGTACTTTAATCAAAACAGTACTTGAATCAAAATAGAAATGAAAGAACATCAAATGTTAGATGTGAGAAATTTTCCAATTTGTAAAAATTTTAAGCTCATCTTAAATTTTACATCAGCATCTCAAAGTTGGGATGAACTCAGCAAAGGAATGAAAGGTAAGTCTCTGATGACCGCAGAGTAGACGCTGTGACTCGCCTTGTAGTTTTCTATGTGGAGACTGCATTTTACCCTGGAATTCCTGTCAAAAGTGACCATATCTATCCATCAGTGTGGTGGACTGGTGATCTGTTCAGAAGCTAGGGTAACTGGCATCAGGTGGGTAAAATGACTGCATATAAAATAGTACCTTAAAGAGCAAGATTTAGAAATCTCCACTGAATGAAGATTTAAACCGCATTATTGGTCAAATCAAAACATTGCTCCACATAAACAACCATTTAACTCATCTCTGTTGAAAGATATGACCCTAAAAGAACAGATCTCACCTCTAAAAACAGACAAAAGGCCTAATTATTGAAGAAGCTGGGATGGCAAGTGGAGAATAAAAATATACCTATGCTAAAACTTTACTCTGTTTTCCAGGTTGCTTGACTGAGTTACAATTTGCTGGCACTTTTTCACGCGGCTGGTACAGTTCGTTCTTATTTATGACCTCTTTCAGACGAGCACCTCTTTCCATTTATCTGATGGCAAATGAATGGGTTGGTGTCGTGCCATGTTTGTGCCTGTGAGTGACACTTGAACATCTGCTTGGATTAATGGCGCTGTAGGAGGGACGAAAAAATAAAACTACTGAGTAACCAGCTCAGGTTTTATCCTTATGCAAGTCAATTACTGATCTGTTCATCAATAAATCAGAGCTAGCATGGACGCATATTGTTGGTGGGAGAATAAACAAAAGTAAATGTTGAAAGGAAACACTGCTGAGTCAATGCTTTTATTATTGAAGTCTCAGGCTTTCTCCCTGACAAAGATCCATGGGGTTTTGTATGTTTTCAGTTATCAAACAGACAATTTAACACCACTTTCTCTATGTTTTCACTATTTTCAATGTGTGTTTTATACCACAGCTATAACAAACCAATAAACTTAACTGAGACAGTTTAGCTGTACTCTACGCAGATTTCTTCTGACTACACTTTAGCTCTTTTTGTCAATTATAAATACTTCATCAGACTGCTTTTTGATATTGCTGTGGACAGCTAACCTGTTAGGATTTTTGAGAAAATGGAAGTGAAAATGCAAATGGAAATGATAAAGTAACATTTTTTGTCTTCTGCTATAACTAAATTACAACCTAACAACAACTTAAAAAAAAAAAAAAACATCCAAAAACACAGATTACAGCTGAAACACTTTAACACAGCTAATAAAGCCAATAACTTAGGTATTGTTTTCCTGATGCAGCAAATCTCCGTTTTTCAGTCAATGAGTAAAAGTCCAGAAACAAAAACAACTGAGTGAGTATTCAGCAGACATTTTTCCTTCATTTAGCTCAAGCACTAAACAAGTAAATTGTTGCAGAAAAAATACAGGGGTACTAATTCAGATGTAACACGAACATGATTACCTGCCATATTCATGTTTGAAGTGAAATGACTGAGCAAAGGGATTTATGACACAGTAAAAGGGGAAAAAAAATCAAGACTACTAAGAAATCGACAGAAGCGATAATTTTACTACAAGAGCTTCATCTGTTAAAAGTGATGAACAGACACAATGAAGATGACAATGAATCCAGATCATGCCCATTCATAACTCTGTCAAAGTAGAATATAGCTCTAATGTGTCACTGTGTTCATGGACAATGATTTCTGGAAGTGTTGCTGAGCGGGAGCAGTGATTTCTTTGACAGAATCATACCTGCTTTGAATGCAATGCTGCCAGAGGGCCAGAAGACTGCAGGCATCACATATTGATTGCTGCGTCTGTTGCACACCGTGATTTCTCTACATTCTCATCATTTAGTGATATCATATACTGTAGATTATGCAATATTATCTTTTTTTCTGAAATAGTTTAACAATGTATGTGCATTGCTTGCAGATTGCTGATCTTCCAAACCTATTTACTATTGAGTGACTTTGTTTCTCTGCGAGGTTTTATTCTATACACAACTCGCTGCATGCTCTTCCAGCTGCTTCTGTAGAGTCTTCCTTACTTTTCCAAGCTTTTGTTGCCCCATCCTAGCTTTTTGTTTAGATGTGTCACTGCCACCAGATTCAAGAAAAGTACATATTATTTCTCACTGTCAACATTAACTATGTTTTCAATGACCTGCTGTGAGGATTATATTTGCAAAGCCTTGCGTTTTGCTTTGATGTGAAATCCTATACTTAGAATATTCATTCATTCATTCATTTTCTGAACCGCTTATTCCAATTCAGGGTCGCGGGGAAGCTGGAGCCTATCCCAGCTGGCTTTGGGCGACAGGCAGGGTACACCCTGGACAGCTCGCCAGTCCATCGCAGTACTTAGAATATGACCAGGCTTAATGGTAATTCAACTGCTGGACTAACTTGGACAAAGACCGCTGAAAAACTTGCCTTTGCATGTCAGACAGGCCACATAGTTGCCTGTTTTTAAATCTCCTCATTAAACCCACACATTTTCATCGCTTTTTGAAACTCTTTAGATGTTGACTTTTTTTTTTTTTTTTATATATATCTTTAAATTAGCCTTTATTGACTTGATTTTGAACTTTTGAAATGTTTTAATTTTATTCAATTTTACTCACTACACATTCAACCTTCTATACAGCCCTTTTCTCCACTGTGGTTGTTTTAAAATTATTTATTAATAAAGTTGGATGAGATTGGTCTTTTTTTATCAGGTTTGCAGTTGTAGCATTTCACCATCTTGCTATAACATGCTGTTGGTTTGGTCCAGTGGATTTGATTGTTTTCTTTATCCCTGCATGTTTGATTGTGGTTTAAACTAAGCTTGATATAGTGTAATAATAATAATAATAATAATAATAATAATAATAATAATAATAATAATAATAATAATAATAATAATAATAATAATAGTCTACAGGCTGAATAGGAATACATGGTGAATGAATCTACTTCCCACCAAGTATATAGAGTATATTTGGTATTTTGCTGTCAGCATCGATCAGCCTATCTCCCTGGACACCTGATGCAGCTTGACCCCAGCAGCAAACGGCCAGTAATTGATCCTGCAGTACTGCTATAGATTCCCATGGCACATGGACTCCATATATATGTGTATGTCTTCTACATGGGCCTTTGACTGGGCTCCTAGCAGCACACACAACCTATACAAACCTTTCCATTGCATTCAGAATTTACACAAAGGCTACAATGGAAGGCAGAGTACAAACCCTGTACATACATTCATCTGTTTTCCACACAGATGCATATTGCTTTCTGCTTCACTCCTACTTATTTTCTATCCATACTGTTCACAGGACTTAGCCATTATTGATGAAATCTCTCTTTTTCAGTCAGGTTTTATTCAGGCTGTGTTGCGAGTTCACCTGGTAATCACACAGCCCCTGATTTTTATGTAGATAAGAGCAAACTGCAGCTCCTCCAAGTTGTTTCAATGCTCTGCCACGCTCGATTGTGTAGCCATTTCAAGCCACTCACTCACCATAAAAGAGCCCATTTCAATTCCATCCAGTTTGAGACAGACATAGGAAAGAGGGGTGTGCCAATCTAAAGCCTCTTTCTTTCTGTTGGTGAAAGATTAACAGCTGCCAGGAGGCAACCAACTCCTCCCTAAGAAAAAAAAAAGAAGACATGCACACTTTTACAGGGTCCACACAGTATCACACAGATTTTCTATGACTATATAGACATACACAAACATACAAGCGTAAGCTAATTCACAGAATCTGATCTTTATAGACACAGTAATGAACAAATACAGAAACTTCAATCACAGCCTCGTCAAAGCAGTTGCAGTTCTTTTCAGTTCCTGTATCTGCAATTCAAAGCGCTGTGGGTTTTGCTTGTGCCAAATTACAAGCTCCATTTGCCAGCCTAATTAATGGTTCATAGCATTTAGTGAAATTTATTGCCACAGCCCAGGCGCATGCCAAACCAAACAGGATAGACCTCACAGATAACTGTAAACTTGGTCACGTAACCTGACACCTTGAAAAAACAAACTTGTTTCAGGGAGTCTGTTTATATACTCCTATTTTCCCTTTGTTTCCTCCTTTTTCTTTCTGCCTCTCTTCTCGCTCCACTGTGTCGGCTGACAGTTACTTGACTGTTTCACTTCATGGTCTCCATGTTGATGGTTGTTAAGAGGGGAAATTCAGACTCACAACCTATCCCTTTTGACCGCAGTTCATTGTATGTTTGTCAGCGGGTGCCCTTGTGGTCAATACTGTTTAGATGCACATCTGAAATGTGAATCCAAAGGAGAGGACATAACAGGACAAGAAAGGGCATGGTTTTCAAGCTAACTCCCACAAAACATCCAAACAGTCTTCTTAGTTCCTTGGGGAGATTAAAAAAAAAACCCGAGAAACATGAACAGCATGAATATAAACCTACTGAGCAAACTCTGACTTTTACTGTGACAAAAGCAGAACACAATAAAACCATGAAAAGCTTTAAAAATTCACTATGTTTAAACAATGTCTAAAATTGTTTGTTAATTGCTCAAATAAAATGAAACATGCACACATGTGCTGTACCAATCTAATGTCTGGACACAATTTGTCCAAGAACTTTTGACTGGAAGTGTAAGGCTGTAATTTAAGGAATAAAAGATGCCTTTCACTCAGATGTACTGGTGATTCCAATTACTTTTTCAGAATTTTTTTTATTCCTTGAGGCCATCTCAGTCAAAAAGAGACGTTTTTCATCTAGACTGAGAATTCTGGTTAGTCTGATTGCAAATAAATAAAATCCTGTGGCCAACTGCTCAGTGAGCACACTTGTGATACTTCTCCAATAAAATATATTTCAATGACTTACAGTTCATGAACTTGGTTTATATTTTAATACAGGCAATAAGCAGTTCCTACTCTGCAACTTGTAACTGTTGGTGTGTTAGACTGCCAACACATCAGCTGGTAGCACGTTGTCTTTGCCACTATGTTGAGTTTGTTTTTGGGTATTAAAACAGTCTTAAAACAAAATGAGCAATATAGGCATGCAGGAACATATGGGCTGCCTGAGTTGTAGCTAATCAATGTTGAACAACATATTTCTGGAGATTACTGTAATGTAGAAGTGACAAACTTACAAACACTGAATTGTTGTTCTGTGACTGTTCATCTAACTCTAATTTGCTGCTGTCATCTATTATGAACTAACCAGAAAAAGTCACAAAATCTGCAAGTCACAAAAAAAACAAAAAACAAGAGTAATTCTGGACTGGCTAATTTTAATGTTTAATGTTTAATGTTTAATAAAAACTACACTCGTCCATGTAGTGTTTTGAGTGTGTTTTGCTACATCTTGGCTAATATGGATTGATGGATAGTTGATTTTGAGTTTACATCACTAAATTCTTACGTACCTTATTTTATATACGTACATTGGTATAACTGTTTGAAATGTAGTCATAAGTTTCCACAAGTGTCTTTTATGTTGCCATGGTTGTTAAATTGTTTTATCCGCTTCAGAAGTGCTGACATGGATTGGCACAGCTGTATTGCCCATGAAACCTGACACACTCACACAGCCTTGCTTCACTGCCATCATATGTAAACCCACCAATGCTACAAGTGAGCCTCCATTATCATTTTCATTTTCTTATTCTTCTTCTGTCCAACTTGAACATTTGAACATGCATTTTTGATAGTTTATTGTACTTTTTCTTCTGAAAAGCATTTGTGGTTTCGTTACGTCATGGTACTTTTGAGTTTTAATGTTTGATTATTTCTTTAATAACCGAGTTTCATGAAAGCAGACAATTTCATCATAGACATCTAATTTCTGAAATACAAACATGTTTCACCTAAATGTAATGCATGTGAAACTTTTACAGATGTGACAATGACCAGAAATCTAGAAAGAAACTAACCAAGAAAGTCTTATGGACACAGAAAGGAAGATAGAAAAAAATAAAAATCAGAGAAGACCTTTCATGTTTCTAGGCGAGTGTTGCAAGTTTTTGACTAACTTCTCATGGGAACCGCCTTTTGTTGTAGGTAGAATCAGTGCTTCAATCCCAGCAAGGTCTGAATGAGACACAAAGGGATGCAAACACAACTGTGTTGCAAAATGATCAATGACTTGTTCAAGGAATTAAAAAGAGGAGGTTTGCTTCATTAGCACACATTCTTAATCTCTGACTATGGCTGCATTCAGAGATAAATCGCTAAGGGGCACAAATCCAACAGAAAGAGTAGAGCAAAGCAAATAAAAACTATATATATATATATATATATATATATATATATATATATATATATATATATATATATATTTGTATATATGTGCGTGTGTTTTTTCCACAACCCAGCATACTTTCAAACACTACAAGTAAGTTTTTAATGGATCCCTGGAAAACCTAAATCATACAAGTGGGCCACAAGAATTTACTGCCGAACATGTCATATTCTCCTCAGAGGCTGGCCATTAGTAGAAAAGAAACTGGACTGGGTTTAACTTGTCAGGCAGCTTCAAAGAAGACTGTGTGGGCCTCTCGGAAGCCTCCCCGGCTGATGGAGAATTATTGATTGTGTGTTCAGATATCTTGAGGCGCTGGTGTGTAACACTGGGGTTTAAATTCAGCCCTAATGCTCAGCCCATGCATAATTTATGTAGTTCCCATCAAAAGGTAGAAGCAATGCAAACTAAAGGGGTCTCAAGAAGCTTTTTGTTGAAAGTTTTCACACATCAACAAGCTTAAAGCACAGTATGATTTTACAGCAATAGGTCAGAATCCATGCGAGAGAGAACAACATAAAAATTTACCAAGTGAGGAAAGTAGCGGTTGAATGTTGCTTTTAATGTTGTTGTGAAACGTATATTGTGATTTATCTTTTATATATGATTTACTTTTGGAACAAGGAGCATATAAACATTTTTTTTTACCAACTTATTAATGGGACATTGTAAATGCATGCTCTGTACTGCTTTTTGTGGCTACTTTCCCAGGCATCTATAATGAGCTTTACAAATAAGACACACTCAACTGGTGTTTAGGGTAATATTCTTTCTATGGTACTATGCTTAGTGTTGCATTTAAAACCATCATGCAGTGGCTGAATAATGAAAGGACCATCTAGATATTGATCTGTCTGTCCTTATTGACCAGAGCTGCCCCCAGCTATGCTTTTCCACATGATAAGGACATTTATTTAGATAGAGAAGCACATTTACTTTTAATTATGGAACACTGAAAAATGAGCTTTGCTTATAGGAATGAAATAATCATAAAACCCTGCAGCATTGTCACTATTCAGAATTTAAAACTAAATCTGTTCACAAGCACAGAATGCAGGTGTATCTAAAATAAGTAGAAGATAAGCGTAAGTTAGGATGTTAAGGTATAATGAGAGGCATTCTTTGAAAAGTTGTAGTTTCTTCAAAGACATGTGTCTTGTTAAAAAAATTCTCATCTTTAACAATAACCAAAGAAAAGTCTGTTCACATGGTTACAGGATATATTTGATTCAGACAAAAAACAGCAAGAAAATAAAAGGCTTTATTACAGGTCATCAAACAAAGCATTTTATCTGGTTGGTACACAAGTTTGACCTTAACAATGTGCAAATGGACCAAGCTGGACAAAGAGTGTCTTTCAGGACTGTGTAAACATAACATAAATATATCTATTGAGGTGATACTTTGGGATCTGGCCTGTTTTATGTCTTGCATGAGTCAAAGTTGTGAATGTAAGACTTATTAGACATCAGAATCTATTTTCCATGGGTTATTACTGTCTGCTACATTACATCATTTATAAAATAATCTTTAAAATGTTAATATTAAAAGGTTTTGGGTTATTTTGGGTGAAGCTGATTATGGAGAAATAATTTAGGAAAGCTGAATAACAAAACATTTGCTGGGAAAATGTGAGTTTTTTTTTTTTAAGGAAAATGGAGGAAAAAACAAAAAACAAAATGTATACGGAAGCTTTTTATAATCATAGTGGGTAGAATGAGTAACACCCCTGCATACTGTTTTGTAACAGAACCATTTAATACTTATTTACTTCCTTTCCCTCCCTAAGAGCCCAAAGTTGATGGGATTATCTGCTCTTTCCCGACCTAGAGGGCCGAATACAAATGCAGAGAAGACATTGTTCTTAATACCCAAAGAAAGGCACAAATATGTCCTAACGAACATTATGAATCTGTCTACCATCCAGGGAGTTTTCTAGCTCAATACCTTGATTATATCCAACCCATGAAAAGGAGAAAAGAGTCCCATAACTGTCTCAGAATGCTTTTTTCTCTTCCTGACACATAAGATATTGAAACAGGCAACAGAATTGAACTTCCAACATCTGGTATCAGGGTAGACTTTACCCAAATTTACCACACAGAAAAAACAACAAACTAAGACTTCAAATCAGGCAGGATGATCAAAATTAAATAATAGAATACATGAAAACATGTTGCCGGTCTTAAGGAGTCTGAATTTCAGATGATAGACTCAGATGATCGGGTCACAATTTGGTGTAAACAAACTAAAAGTATGCGTCCATCCTGCCTTGTATCATTGATTCAGGCTGCTGGAGGTTGTGTAGTGGTGGTGTGGGGAGGTATTTTCTTTGTATATTTTGGGACCCTAATGCAACAGTTGAAAGTCACTGAAACTCTTTAACCTACTTGAGTATTGTTGCTCTTTGTTTTTTTTTTCCCTTTATGGCCACAGTGTACATATCTATCAATGGGTATAGCAAGGCAAGACATGTCGATTTGTACGGCACGATTCAACACTACGGTGATTCTGCAGGATAATGCACCATCTAACAAAGCTCAGAAACTGTTGAACTGGTTCTTGAACATTAAATTAATTCAACTTTATCTCAACTGGCCTTCACAGTCACCAGATCGCTGTCCAATGGAGCATCCTCAAAATGTGGTGGAACAAGAGATTTGCATCATGATTGGTGTTACACAGCAAATGTCTAATGCTTTTATACCAATATAACCCAAAACATCTGAAAGGCTGTTTAAAACACTCGTTGACAGAAAAAGGATCCAACCTGGAACTAGCAAGGTGTACTTGGTGAAAATGACTGGTGAGTGTATTTACATAAATATCACATAATTCCTAATGTGCCTGTTGTGGAATGAAAAAGAAAATATTATTGAGATGAGCCGATAATGGTGGGTGGTAGTGGCTCAGATAGCAGGGAAGGTCAATGACCGGAACGCTTGTGGTTTCAGTCATGTTCCCCCTTCTCCCACTCAGTGAGTACAAATGTTCAGTGGTGGTCAGAAAGGCTGTTGGTGCAGATTTTTCTATGGACACACATGTAGTTTACCATCATCAAGTGTGGATGACTAAGGAGAACAATGTAAAGCGCTTTGAGTGCTTAAAAAGTGGAATAGAGAAATAATCCATCCATGCTGGAACATGGATCTAACTTAGTTCATCTTTTATTTTATTAATCTCTTTTTCTCACACTACAAAAGTTTGGCCTCACTTTCCTATTCAGTATCATGCTTTTTTACTCTAATGTTCTATTTAATATCCCCTGACTCTTTTCATACACTTGATCAATTGATAAACCGTGGACACTTGAGTTGTGTACAGAGAATGTATCCCACACTGCGAAACATTACCTGATGTCAGAGAAGTTTTGTAGAGATTGTTTCCACCTTTTTTCAGAGTGCTTTTCTCACTTTGCATGTATTTTTTGATTGATTGTTATTTATTTATTGATTTAAAAAAAATACAGCAGTATAAAATGTTTCTTGCCTGTTTGCGGCAGAAGTTGATTTAATTCTCTTCCCTTCAAAAGTCAACTGTCAGCACAAACCTCTGGCTGCAGCTGTAATCATTGTGAGGCTTCAGACAACACAGCCACATACAGAAAAGCCCGTGCAGCTCGGAACATAACAGGTGGTGGAACACGGCAAGAGTTTAACTATTTTTTTTTCCCTTTCTTTTATTTATACCCACTGCTCATTATGCCCTCATCTGTGTCTGGCGCAGCAGGGGGCTGGATTTTGACAGTGCCCGTCCTCATTACTGGCAGGTGAGCACCTGAAAGATGAGATTCATCCTGACACTCGGGGTTGATTCTCACCTCCATTAACACCAGCAGGAGGTCTCCATGATCTGATTACAGGAGAGAATGAATATGGGAAAGAAATGCAGAGAAACAAGAGAGGAGGGAAGAGGAGGGGAATGTGAAGGGGGGGGGGGGGGGGGGGGGGGGGGGGTAGGTGGACATGTAGGTGACAAGGCAAGGATAGGAGGACAGGAAAGGGGAAAGAGAAGTGGTTGGATGATGAAACGGGGTGGCTGGGGATGCTGTAGGTGATGGTGGTGGGGGCTGATGACAGCAACACTTGTCTGGAGTGCATAAGCCAGCAGCTGTGGGGCCTAATGATGGCACACGGTTCGGTAGGGGCGACTAGCTGTGATCAATACCACCTGATGAGGTGTCTGAGTTCCCTCTGATGTGCATCAAAATGGAATATGTTTTTCCTCCCCATTTAATCGATGGGAAGAGTGTGAGACTAATTGGGCAAAATTGCAGGGGCATTTATTGATTAATCAAGCAGAAAAATGAGAGGAGAATATCAGAAGCCAGAGCCTCGACATGCGAGGGCAACGACATGGTGTTTTGATTGGTGAAATAAATCAATACCTTCAAATCATTGGCTGGCGCATAAAAGTCAGAAGGGCATGAAATATTTAAAGGTGCCGTGGCAACAGCACCTGCAGATTCACAGAAAGCTGAATAAAAACAGACTGGCATCAATTTTGAATGCCAGACAGTCACGTACTGGAAATCACTCCAGTGGATGACAGGATCTTCCTTTTTCCATTCCTCTCGTGTACACATCCTTTTCAATATATTGTCAGTGTGGCATGCTTTAGCATGGAGCATGCCTTATAGATTTTTGGATGTTTTCCTCACCATGGAAAAAAAAAATCTCATGGTGCTGGCCCTGTTTTACATTGTGGGAATGCATTTGTTCATGGTAGAATGTCACACTGGGATCCTGTGAAGGACAGGAATTGTGTGTCTATAATCTCCCGTCTCTGTAGCACCGAACCCCCAGGGAGAGTTGGATCAGGCCACTTGATTCAGTCTTTTAGTTCCACTGTGGCATATGCTACCATAAAGCAGTGCAAAAGCCCTCTCCCTTGTTGAAGAAGATGGAAATAACTTTAATGGGGATGGGGGTGGTGAGGCTACCGCTATCACCAGTCCACCGATATGTTTCACGTCAAGGTGCATTTATACTTTTTTGCACTTACATCTGTAGTGTTATGAAAAATGTGCTACAGCCACAGTCAGTTTCACCTTCTTTTTAACTTAAAAAAAAACAACAACAAAACAGAAAGAAAATGAAAAATAAAACTGTTTTTCAGTAGAGAGGGAAGAGGCGGACAAAAAGGAGAGAGGGGAATCTTGGATGAGCCTGAAATTTCTGGACGTTCCTTTGTAGAAAGATAGATGCAATATAGAAAGCATGATGAAATCGGCAGCAACATGCAACGGAGGCAAAGGAAGCTGGCGGAAGAGGAGAGCCATGGATTTGATGAGGGTGGACGAGGAAAAAGCAGCTATGTCTACTGAGGTCACTTAAGTGTCGTGGTGGAGGAACGCTTAGTGACTTGCACGCGCAATTTACTTAAGGAGATGTTGACAGTGTAGAGGCCACTAGGAAGCGGTTGATAAGTGTCTGGATCATGTATTGACCTCTCGGCGTCCTCACATCGCTGCTGACGGGAGTCAGCAGGGAGGCTGGGAGTCTATCTCTCACAGCTCCTGGCCTCTGAATGTCTGTCAGCAAAACGACTCAAGGCCACATTATTCTGATTGGAAGCCCATCGGGTCTTGTTGTTTTGACCCACTACAGTCCTGTTTACATACTAATGAGCCATTTATTCACAAACACCCGTGTGAGCACACGCAAACACATACACTCACTATGAGGAATGAATAGTTTGAACATTTTTGTTCACATGCTCAGATGTTAGTCTGCACTTACATTTGTCCATACACACACATGTTTTGAGGCTGCATAGTTTTGGATGGACGGTGTAAAGTTGAATCAAATCAATAGATTTATGTAACTTGCCCGTTCAACATTTAGGAATTTTAGGAATCCCAATAAATATTTAAACTATAAAAGTTAAACAGGGGGTGCACAACTTGGATATAGATTGTAATATGTCAGATGCTCATCTGAAATGATAGGCCAGATTTGCATGTTTACATTTGGGAATTAAGGCAAACAAAGTTTTTTTGACCAACTTCATTTTAAATGGAAAAAGTTGTGCATTATAATAGGTCTGGATAAGTTGTTACATTACCAGTCTGAGATTTAGACACATTTTCACAATAGATTTATTGAGTCAAAACCTCTGACTGGAACTGTATGACCCTTTTCCCAAGAGCTTGTTTGAGTACCAACAGACCAAATTAGAAGAGCATCTCCTTTATTTTCAGTCACCTCCAAATATTATCAACACTTAGAGCACAACGCTGATTTCTGGAGCAAGCAATGAAACTGACAAACTTCTACACAAACAGACTTCATTCAGTTTGGTACAGCAGTCACACTTTCTTCTCCAGAACCCCACTGCGTTGTGATCTCAGCCCCCTCCTGTTCACCCTGTGCAGCCATACCTGATACATAGACATGAAGACATGTCAGTCATAAAGTCTGACCCCATTACAATCGTCAGCTGGATCACAAACAGTCATGAGAAAAATTTTGCAGTGCAGTGCACAGATAACAATTAATTGTCAACATTTACTAAACAAATGAGCTGATTGTTGATTTAAAAAAAAAAAAAAAACAAAGACAGAGATTATCTGTCTGCACAGTTGAAGCTGATGAACTCAGGTTTGTAGTAATCAGGATAACCCAGCTAGGTGATCACAAATTCATTCATTTCAGGGAAAGAACCAGGGACTTTCATACTTTGAGGTGACAGTGCTAAACATCACACCACCATGCTATATAGTCATCAAGCATCCCCATCCTAATTAGAAAAGCACAGAAATGTCTGTATTTCTTGAATAGTCTTGTTGCCTTTACAAAGGATCAACAAAAAGAATTCAAACTGGCAACATCGCAAAGTGGCATTAAGTACATACAACCCAATAACATGGGGGCTCCACAGCAACTGATTAAAACAGCCAACAACATTATCAGTCCCCATCTACAGCACATCGCTGAAATTGATGAGATGAGGTGTCTGCACAGAGCCCAAAGGATGCTAATAGATAACACCCACCCAGTCACAGCCTGTTCACCCTGCTGCTGTCTGGCAACCAATGCAAAAATATCTGCTGCTGTACCAAAAAAACGAAGACATTTTTTTCTCAGGGTATGAGACAGCTGAATTCATCCCTTTACATTCCACCATGAAAAAGAATTTATGCTGCATACTGATTTTTTGATCAAAAATGAATCTTCTCAACAACAGATGGCGGTGGCCTCAGCAGGACAATACATCCTGCCACAGTGCAAAAGTTGCTCAGGAACTGTTTGAAGAGGATGATAATGAGTTCAAGATGTTCACTTGGTCTCCAGATTCCCCAGACCACAATCTGATTGAGCATCTGTGAGATGTGCTGGAAGAACAAATCTGATACATGTAGGCTGCATATCCCAACTTCCCGCATGGTTTTTTGCTAGCTTCACGATACTTCGAAGAACAGTTCCCAAGATGTTTCAGAACAAAGTTTTTAATATTCAGAGCACAGGGTGAGGAATACAGTTTTCTGCTATAAATTGTACGATCAAGCATGAGAGATGACACGTTTAAAAGTCATTAGCAGTAGAAGGACTGCATTTTTCCGTTCTTATTGTTTAAGAACACAAATGGCTGTATGGTTGTACTTTTCTTTAAGATTGGTCTGTGGTTCAAACAGATTTGAACAGAAAATAACATGTAATTACATTTGGTTTCAGATAGTTTAGCATCTCGTGACATGCTTTTTTTTTTTTTGCAATACAAGAAGTTTTTTGTGTTGTGATGTAAAACAAATGGATATAAAGGTCATGGTTATGGATGGTCACATATTACACTGACTTCTTACTTGTATATCATCATTTCAGGTGTTATATTTATAATAATGAAGATCTATTCATACTATGAACCAAAAATTTATTTTACTACACATTAGACCAGGGCTGTGACTGAAAGTACCACTGTAGCTGCTGACACTATGTTCACTTAGAAGCAAATGCACAATTAGTTAGAATCATTATTGCACCACGATCAGAGCTCAGTTAAAAACAACATGGTACAAACTCCAGCAGACCAACAGTTACTTGTCCCAACAGCAACTTCATACCAACTGTACAGTGAGTAGATAAAGGGGACAATTGTAACTTTCAACTAGCTGGGTTGTTTTCTCAACCTTTCAGACCCTGATCACCCGTTCAGACCAGTTTCAGGGCACAATTCTGATTCGGATATTAGAAGCGGACTTGGTCCACCGACAAACGCAGGTCTCGGTTTGCGTCAAGCACACCTAATACAGAGAGCAGACTACAAAAAAAGTCACCACCTGCATTTGGCGTAGTATTGCATTGTGGCTAAATACATAGCGATCGCATTAAGAGTCCTCTGCCTTATCTGGTGTTCATACTGCGCCCATTATTGCAGTGTATTTCTACTGTATACTTGCATAAGACAAAATAAAAAACCCAAAACAGCAAGAGTTTTCTCCTTCATGAGGGTCTGGGCCGCTCTTTTTTCTAAATACTGGTGCAACGCCACCTTTGGTGAGAATGGGGATATATTATTCTAAAGGTTTGGCTAGTTTTACTAAAGCGCAAAGTGAATATGCTCTTGGTCCACATAAATACACCCCCTTACAACTGAGTTGAGTCCCCAGTCGGTCTGAATCTATCCTGATGTGAAAGCACCCTAAATGGATAAAGATCAATGACTGGTGCTTAAGCTTAAGATAGACTTGCACAATCACTCAGTGTTTCCTAAAATATGTATTTACTTGATTTAGTGGAAACACAATGGCGTATTAGACAAAGATAGCTGTCAGGAATTCCCTGTTTTGCCATATAGAAGCCTTCTGAGTAATTCCACGTTTGACAGTGACGAGTAAAGAACTAAGAAAGAGCTTTCGCCCAAATGGTGTCTGATACACTTGATTTTAAATTCCTGTGTTACAGTGAGTAACTCGGCCTCTTGTTTGAGAGGGAAGCTGCCCAAAGTGCAGCCTCTTGCAAATCTCTGAACACTGGGAACTCAGGTTTTAGCAGGGCAATGGGGATGTAGACAGAGGGACTAGAAAAGCAGACCTGCATTTACAACCTGTTTGGGATTTGGCTATTGCACCGTGACTAACACCCCTACTGTACCACATATGCTCCTGAATTTTAAGTCTGGCATACTGCAGGAGGTACAGGGTTAGCAAGACCAGAGAACAAATGCCATCTGTTAAATAAACAAACACAGAACATCCCACCATCATTTTCCATGCAGAAGGAAAACTTTTCAATCCCTAAAATAAATGCATGCCATTGCGCTTCAACTCCAGACGGCCAATTATGTTTTATTCTGGCACTTAAAGTTTGTGAAGGGGTATAAGACATTGCCCATAATATATACACAAGCAGGCTGTTGCCACAGGATTGCTGCTTAAAAGGGTCCCTTGGGGGTCCTAAGGTGGGGAGGGAAGGTACCTTAGCAAGGCGACAGCCACCTGCCTGTGTCTGCTTATACTGTATGTGTGCCAATTACTCACTGACAGACAGGGAGAGAAGCCTGACAGGCCATAGCTGTTTGGCAGATGCCATACACAAATGCTTCACACCAGCTTGACGTCAATGGACAGGGCTAAGATGGGGGCTCGATCTGACAGCTCAGTTGGACCAGATCCAAGGAGGAAAATATAGGAGTCATGGCAGTGGTGAGGGGATTAATATTGCATTCATCTGCCTAATGAGGATGACGACAGCATGACAGGCAGCTTAAGAATATTGGGAGAAAGTTTGTAAGTCTGTCTCGGTGTTATGAATGTGAACTATTTATGAGGTTGAAAGTATGAGGAGGGAATTTTAGTGTGTTTGCCCAAGGCTGTGTAGTAGCGTTTGCCATTTGGATCTTACGTAAACCTGGCAGTTGTTATACAAGCCAGGAATAAACTGAGCTGCGAAATAATGAAGCACATAGTTTCCCATCCCCCACTAACACACACATTCTCATTTCTTTTCTGTTTCTATACATATGTTTTTTTCTCTTTTTTTTTTTTTCAACTATCCCACCTCCCTTCTCTCTCCTCTTCATGTAGGATTGAAGTCTCGGATGAAATCTGCCAGACATGGTTATAAATTTGCTCATTGTGTCATGTCATTGTTATGCAGATCAGGAGGAATTCTGAAAGCAGCGACTGTATCCTTTTAGTTACAGTACAACCAGTATTAAGACATTCAAATAGTTAGATTCGAACAAAAATATGACTGTAAAAGTAGAAATCTGCTTTTAAAAAAACAAACAATAAAATAACCTTGAGAAAATACATTTGTTTCTATTGAGAATTTTTTTTTTCTTTTCTGTACACAAAAGCAGCCCGACATAACAGGCGTGCATTTCTTGTTTTGTATATTCCATTTCAACATTCATGTTGTGTGATAGTGAGATTCAAGACTGTATAAAACAGCCTTCAAAAGGCAGACAGAGTCTTTCTTCAGTGTTCATTTATGCCACTGTCAGATCCAAAAGAAGAATTCAAAAGAATGACACAGACAGATTTTGTTCTAAATAAAAGCGAGCTCCGGAGTGATTTCGAAAAAGCATGTGCAATGGGAAGATTGGGTGGAATGGAAGAGAGGGGACGGATAAGCATTCTTATCTCCACCACGCTTACAAATGCCAATATGTAGGAGTGTGCGTGTGTGATATTGTGCTTGTGTGTGATTTCAAAAGCTGAAAGAATGAGAGGGCTCCCTGGTGACACCGGCCACCTCAGTCATTCAGGTTTCATATTTGACATAATTACACACATGCATGTACACACACAAACACACAACGACATGTTCCAAAGAGTCTGGCTAGTACTTTTACTTCATGTCAGTGGCTTGATTCTCAGAAGGCTGCACGGGTTGCGTGACACCATCACATATCCGAGATACCCGGAGGCAGCAGTAGGACAAGAAGCTCATCATCAGTCCCTCCAATCCCAGGTGAATGGCAGGAGGTCACCCAGTGATGAGGAGGAAGGATTGAAGGAGAGGCAATAGACCTGAGGCCTACTGTGAACTTGGAAAAAAAAAATACACATCTGCCACAGTAGCCACTCAGATAAACTGTGCATGACACACAAAATGCATGCACATGCACACAGCTGAGAAAGCTACTCAGACAGGCAGTTCTGTCACCAGTGATTACCCTCCTGCCACTCTGACATGGAGAGATTGGGGCCATATGAACGCCTCTGTAGCCCTAAGCGATGTTTAGGGGCAGGCGTTAGAAAGATGCGTCAGTTGCTGCTTATAAGGGGTCATAATCAGATGTGAAAGCTGTCTTGTACGCTTACAGGCAGCGTTGTGGCGAAAAGTGCAGCCCACTGTAATATTGATGCCATTTTTCAGCAGGTTACACGAGGATATAGGAAGGGGGGGATTGGAAACACATTAGCAACACCTGATAGCTTTGAGTTTCTGGTTCAAGGATTCTGAACTTGTCCCACTCATATAGAGGAGCTCAGAATGTTAATCATCGGGCAGGATTATCATCCCAGTGGGTGAGTGATAGAAGAAAGAGGGGAAGAGACAAAATCATAACAGCTGTTACTGCATGAAGAGATAGAGGCTTTAACAAACATGTTCTGTGCTGCTGCACAGCATACTGTGTGAGGGGAAAAAGGGCTTTTTAAGCCAACACCACACACACACACACACACACACACACACAAAAAGAAATAAAAACAGCATATTTTCCTCTTCACCTTTTTTCCTTTTCCTTTGTGGTTTTACCATAAAAATTCTCATGCAGACTGTGACACAAGATGTGATATTTAGTTTATCCTGCCTGTTTTCCAGGAGTCATCACAGTGGAAACTATTTATTAACTAGATCCTGTGTTGGCTGGTCAGTTGTTGCTCTCTAATAGGTGTGTGTGTGTGTGTGTTGGGGGCGCTGCTTGTGGAACCGTAGATTTATTTGATGCCACTCTCAGGATTTCCAATCTACTGTTTCTTGATAGTTGTAGTGGTCACATATAGAGGAGCCGAAAATAGCAGAGAGCGCGTTTCTGGTTGAGAAGTGCCTCAAGGGTGGCTATCAGGACTGAGGAACACAAAGTAAGCACCTCACTCACATGCACACTCCAGCCCTCAGGGTCTTCTGGAGTGATGAGAACTGACAGTGGTTTGTGTGTACTGACTCAATCTGTGTTTGTGATCCACAGCTACCGGGCAGCCTCTTTTTTATACCGCCGGTATCCACCACTGACAGCTTGAACCAAAAGATCTGTCTCAGAGGACCTACTTTTTTTTATTATTCAAAATCAAAACACAAGGCATAGTGTCCTGCAAGAACTGAATCTGAGCTTCCAAAAGTTTTGATCTGCAAAGAAAAAACTGCAAAATAATGTATGCAATAAGATATTTAAAGGGCTACATCAAGGTTTGTACATCTTAACACAGATGTATAATTAATATGTGCATTAGATTAGATGGTGTAAAATAGTTCATACAAAGTGCTGACCAGTGAAAAATCCATGCATAAAGGTGTAGCCGTTGTAATTTTGAACAGTTATCCTTGTGCACGATTGCCTCTTCTCCATATGCACGTTAGATGTTTTCATGTCACAGCAGTGGCCCAGCATATACATAAATTATGAGACTGCTCCTCCTGTTACAATACATGCAAATCACTGACTGTACAGTACATCTTCTTTTTTAAATGTTCACAGTCTAAAATATTCTGTTCCAAAGAATTAAATATTTGCAAGAACTTCTATTAAAATATTCCCTGATTTTTTCTGAGCCGTTGAAATTGTCACCTTAACTCTTCAGATCTCATTTAGGCACCAGTGAATGTGGTTTAGCCCGTAATGACTATGAAAAATCATATCAATTAATGACACATCACTGTCATTAATTCATATATGCAAATGCCACTTACAAAACACATTATTTCAAATAGCTTGAAATGATAAATTTGTCTCTATAATTATGGTTATGATTCAAGTCAATGAGCAAACAAATTTCATTAATGGATTAAAAGCTAAAAATGGTCTGTTATCCAGCACTTAGAGGGAGGGGATTAGCTGGCAAGCATATTAGACTTATCTTCATATGCAAATGAAAATGATTAGCAATCACTGGCTCCCCTGAAAGCAACAGTGGCACACAAAAAAAGTTACTGAGGGAGAAACAATAACGGCAACTACTGGAGAGAAATGAGTTATGTTTGAGGTACAGTCAATCAAATGCTAATATTTGTAGTTTTTGCTCATTAATGACATGAATTAGAAGAAACCCAAGCAAAGCTGAATCATTCTGAAGACAAAATCCACTTATTGTGAGTCTAACAGAAATAACTACACAGTGATAAACAATAGAGACTGAGACAATGGGTATTATTTGGCACAGATGACTGCATCAGTGCCATGCGTCTTTGGGCCATTTTCTATTGGCATTCCACTTATGTTGGCTCTAGAATGGCCTTTGATGCCTGTCTGAGCTCATATTTAGGTCTCTGTGCCTTTCTGCTGCTGCTGCTGCTAGTTGCATCAAAATGCAGAGCTTCCTCTCAGTGGAGCCAGGCAGCTGATAGCCCTTATCTCATCTCTAGCAGCATGAGCTGTTGGACTAGGGGCACTCTGTACCTTCCTGGTCCCTGCACCTCACTAACAACGCCTTCTCTCGGGGTGAATAGTCTCTGAGGGCTCAATTTAGACTGCGCATGGTCACCCCTGCCTCAGATTAATGTCGGCGCACTGGGGCAATTCACAGGGATTTGCTCAGGATGTTCAGTAGGCTGTGTTAAAGGTCTTAGAGAAACAAACTCTGACACACAAGTAATGGTTATACAACTGGATTCACTTACATGAACAGCCGAATGGTCACTTGCTTGACTGACAGTTTCCAACTTTGTGCCTGTCCTTTGGAGAACACTTCAGTTCTGGACACTCTCCTATCTGAAGATGCATCTTCAACAACTACCCTTGCTGAAAATACTTATGTAGTCTGTTGTTAATCTTGAATTCATGAAGGAAAGCCCTTGTCCCTTGTCTCGTTATAAAAACATCATGGCAAAAAATATGTGCAGTACTAGGGCATGGTATAACTTCTTTTTATCTGCAGGGGTCCAAAAAGTGCTCTGAATCACTGAGCCTGAGTAGAAAAACACACACCCTGGGAGGACTCACATTGACTAGTTGTCAAAGTTTCTTAGTGCAGCCAGCTCTGGGCCAGCTCCTCGAATGCAAGTGCATCTACCTTATCATCCAGTTTCTGCTGCGAGGAACCAATAAAGCATGAAAGAAACCACAGATGACAGAGGATTAAGCAAAAATAGGAAAAAGCTAAATCAAACAATCTTGGCTGAAAGGACTGATGATTAATAGATATTCCTTAATTCTCACATTTGCAATTTGGTCTGTTTTGGGGCAGTTCTTACTCTTTAATCAAAAGGGTGTATTAGGTTCTGGTATGTTAATGTCGAGCAAGTTAATAATTGACTTGATTAAACCAGGGCTGTTAAACTGTTAAAAATTTTAATCTCACCAATCAGTAGATAACTGTGGATTCATCACAATTAATCACAAATTCCAAAATATAATTATGCAGTTCATAGTCTGCCAAGAGCCAGGTGTTAAATCTGAACTTGCAGCCTAAACAAGTGTGTGCCTGCTGTTGGGGTAGTAGACTACTTCACAACAGAAGTGCTTCTGCAAAATGAAAAGTCCTTTCTACTCTAAGTTTTCATTGATTCTTATGTCTTTGTTTCTTTCATTTCAAAACTTCTGTGGAGAGCTAACAGTTTTTTTTCAGATTTTTCCATCCCACTTGATCATAATCAAATGCTACGACTTCTTCAGCTTCTTTTTCTTGTTTTCTTGATGCTTGGCACACCAAACCAATCTGTGCCTCACTGCCACTGACTGATAGGAGTGTGTTCCACAATGTTAGATGCACTGACAGAGGGGCAATGGCTGATCAGTCATTCTGAACATGTTCAACATATAAATTTCACATAATTATATTGTTGCATTAGTATGTTAATTGTGATGGCCCTGAGTTAAACTCAGTTGACAGTACTTCTGTGAACTTCAATGCGAGGACCTCAGTGGTTGATCAGTGTCCTCCTTGACCTGTTATTTTTAATATTAGTATTAGCTGTAAACAATATTTTCTTTTAAATCACATAAATGAAAGTATCCAAGAGTCAGTGGTCAAGTTTCATTTAAAATTATGATTTTGTGAAAGGAAAAAATAAATGAAACCACAAACCTACACATACAACTTATGTTGTCGAAGCGAAACTGACAGTTTGCTTCAATTTGTTCAGTGAAATTGTGATAAAGATGAAAAAAAAAGATACCAGAAAAGTCATGTCGACACCACAACAAGCTTCACTATTAACTTATTGTACTCATATTCCTAAATCTAAAGTGACTACTAAGAAATTGTGGTTATTACATGTACTTCTATTCAAACAGGTTGAAAAACAAAACAAACAAACAAAAAAAAGAAAAGTTAATCCAAAGGCTCTACAGTTTATATTTGTTCAAACTAAAAATAACCAAATAATAAAAAAAAAAACTTTCATCATGTCTAGATAAATGGGTTGAAATTGGAGTAAATCGTGAAACCACTTTGATGTTACACATTGAAAATTCTCCCTTACCATGTAAATGTAACATGCTCTAAAACTCTGTTTGACAGATGAAACTAAAATTACTGATGCACTCACGTTCTAAAATCCTATTACTATGAAAGCCTCTTATAATTGAGTTAGAAATTTCACAGTCTATTACTAATCATGCAGTGCGAATATGTTCAAAGTCAGTTTCCATGTCAGACACCGTCTAATCCCTTCTTTTAATGTGCCCGATCCAACAGTTGCCTTCATTAGGGTGTCTATATGTTCCTCTCTGTGCTATAATGAAAGGAGAGTGCATGAAATAGGGATGGAAAGAGTGTTTGCTCTGGAGAGAAACAGCCATGTTTTTTTTTTTCTCCCTTTCTCTTTAGACTGTGTCCTTATTAGGGCTTTGCTTTCCAAAGCAAGGTCAGAGCATCTACCAACTTTCAGCTTTATTAGCCTTGGGCTTGTCCTCAGGCACTAAGTGGCTCTCACGCAACACCAGAGAATGCAGCCTCTGATTGTGCCTTTTGTCTCACTCTCCCTTTCTTTCATGTTGCACGTTAGAGTTTTCTCCCATTCTGCCTCATCCTCCTTTCTGTTGCTTTCTGTAGAGAAGTTTTCCCTCAGCTCGCCTCTTGCATCCACCCAAGCAGAAGCATGGCCTCTTCATCCTCCAATCCTCCTCATTAGATTCTGCCTGGGCAGCCTGAGAAAAGGAGCTCTTCTGTATTCCTCACCTCTCCATCATAGCCCCTGCCACCCCAACCGCAGGATTCATCTACTGGCGACGAGTGACCTTTGACACCGGCGCCTTGCAGGCAGGATTACCAGTGAATCTCGCTCATTCTTTGTTCCTGGTAGCTGAGGAAGCAGAGATGGTCTTTAATGAAATTCAAACTTTAGGCATGAGGAGCTATAGACATCTGAGGACTTTATTTCCCCTCACCTCAGTCGCAATGTATGGAGATCAAAAAACCTTGAGCCAAGCTACACAAAGGACTGTTACTGGAGTCTGCGAAAGCACACGATGATGATGAGAAAGAATACGAGGTTTAAGCGGAAACCAGAGTTTCTTTTTTTTTTTTAAAGGATTCAAATATTCTGGCAAGTGCTGTCAATTACTGTTTCACTCTCTTTGCTGGTAGCAGCCAAGAGGCCATGAAGTTATCCTAAAAAGTTTAAACAAAAAAAGTACTAAGAGGGACAGAACATGCCACGATGCATGATATGAATTAATACTTGTCATCTTCCCTTGGTATTTTTGGAAATGCGTCAAACTGGTCGAGATCACTGCTTTGTATCAGTCGTTCAGGTACATGTGTGGAGCCATCAATCTTCTCGCTTGAGGCATGCAGCCATAATAACTGTGGATTCCATACGTTTCCCCTTGCTTTTCCAGATTGTGTCAAGGAAGTTTAAGTGTTTTCATTTCCACACAGTGGAAGTACTGTGCAGCACCGCAGGTGCAGCTTAACTCCACACAAGACACGAGTAGATGGCAGCATCACATACAGAGTATGAGATCATATTTCAAACAAGCACACCCTCCTTAGTCAGTTGATCATTCACATACTGCTAAACCTACACGTGCCATTGGTGTTGTTACCATAACTGATGAGAATTAAAGTATAAAAATGTACCTGCCTGAGGAAAACGCTGAGTGAAAAGACTTATTTACAGCTATTTTTAAGATGCCAAATATATTTATGTCCCAAGGTTTGGACACCCATGTGCTGTCACTGATATAAGGTGAAAGGTTGGTTTTAACAGAAAAAGAAAAGAAAACAAAATTGGACTAAATTTATATTTCAATGCTGTAAAGATGAGCAATTAGAGTATGCAATCCAATCGCTACAGCTGGCCCCGGCTCTAAAAGTAAAACCTGTGTGAAATGTTTATTAATGTTGGAGTTGGAAAGTATACAAATAAGGGAAAAAGACAAAATCATGCCATGACAACAGCTGTTGGGATTATGGTTCCTGCTGCTCTGAGAGCTGTCATAAGGGCCAGGAGGTCTGGGTATAAATAGATATTAAATTTCAAAATGCGCAGTGTGTAAAGTGTGTAAGGAGCTAAAAGTCTTGAATAATAAGAGTGACAACACAGTGCTACCATACCAAAATTGTCTGCATGTTGTTTAATAAAAGGAAAGTTTAACAAATAACAACAATCTCAGCAAAACAATGTAATGTCCTCTTCAGTGGAACTGATGGACACCAGGGCAATAAATACTGTTGATAACATCTTCCATGTCTTTTCTAATGCACATATCAGAGGATACTAGATTCAGAAAAGAGCCGAAACACATGCACAATGAACTCTTCCACACAATAAATGGTGATGGGACTTTAAATTGTTCATAAAACAAAAAAGAAAAGAAAGGAAAGAAAAGGAAACACAAAATCCTACGGGCCTCATCAATCATTGGAAGGGGGGACTCCGAGGCTTGAAGCTCCTGCTCTGGTTTTGTCATTGACGAAAAATGGTTTTCCGTAGAAAAATGAGCACGATCCCGCGCGCACGCGCCAGTCCTGTATTGATTTTTATGGCGGATGGTGCGGCTGGTGGGTAGTAGAGGCAATGCTCTCAGAGCAGATGTCTAATGGTGTTTAGAGACTCTCCACTTTATCAAGCCAGGCCAGCACTGACAGTTAGATGCTGGAGGGCAATTAAAATTAAAGCCTGCCTGATTAGAATATCATATTCATCTGGATGGTAATTACTATGTCTGGCTCCGTATAAATAATTAATTATGCAAAACCCATGCAGCTGCCACTGGCTAGAGTTAACTGACTTTCTGTCAACGTCTCACAGTTCTAGAAAGGATAAAGAGATTTGGGAAATAAGCTCTTTAGCCGCTATCTGGAAGCCCGCTGGGGTGTGCATACAGCCCCCACTGAAACAGTGGCAGCCTGCCCTCTGTGTGCAGGTGGCTTCAGCAAGACACTGTGTTATTTTTTCCTTTTTGAGGCAAATTTAGATTAAAAAAAAAAAAAAAAAAAAAAAAAGATTGCTCTCTTGAAGGACATCCTTTGCCCTTTGACTCCTTGACTTATGCTCAAACTGTGTGGCATAATCCATCCTGTCGATTATTTCTTTAAAAAAAAAGATTACTTGGAGACTCAGAAATGATAATGCATTAGTAAATAATCAGCATTTCAAAATTCATTGAATTATGCTTGATTGAATCCAATCTGAAAATCACAGAAAATTTTCTGGCATTTTAGTTATGAAGAAAATTTCATGATGAAAGAGTCCCTGGAAGCAGTCGTCTAGTCCCAGCTAGGCAAAAGGTGAAATTGCTCTTTAATCTCCTCCAATTAACAAGGCTCTTCATACAGATGTGAAACTACTGTAAATGTCTGAAGGAAATACATCCAAAAAAGAAAAGAAAAATGTTTTTCTGCTTTTCCTAGATTACTTATGCGTACTCATCTCCAGTGGTAGGCTGTAAGCCAGACAATTAGCAGAGCGCCACCCGAGAAAACATGATTCTACCAACCAACCATCTCTTAAATATAACAAGGGGAAATTGCCAGGATATCTTGTGTCACAAAAAGATAATTAGAAACACCAGTGGGTATGAAGAGGGCTGGGATGGTCCTATGAAAAGAAGAAACAGCAGCCAAATGTACAGCACAGTACAACCAGAGTCTTCTTTTCTTATTAAAGTCTAATCACGCAGATATAAACAATTAGCAAATGTTTAATAAGTGAAGCTGAAATCATGTTCTTGGTGTACACTTCATTACTTTGACCTTCTCCAAAGACTTCCATAGCTCACAAATTAGCCTCCTGCTGTTAAGGATGTTAATATGGTAATCAAATGCAGAAGGTTATATAAGCATTGAAGGTTATGCTGTTTCATGTGGGAGAAGGTAGAATAAGGAAATTAAAAAACAGAGTAAAAGATCTCAAGATCACATAATGTATTTATCAACCTTTACATGTATCCTTGGTTACTCTTTCACATCCTCCTGCAGCATTTAAGCGAAGCTAATTGTAACATTATGGGAAAGGAGCAATGCTGACAGGCTGGAGAAGTTAGGAGCAGAGGTCTACCGAGCAGCATAAATCATGCGATAAACAGTGAATTCTTACGAACGCTGCACTCTAAACATTTCTAGAACCATACTTTATTGGGTTGGGACACTGTGCAGTATTACCGCTGAAACCACAATCACAGTTGAGTTTTCCCCTGTCTGAGCAAAATCTCCTCTTTGTGAACAGCTGTGGATTTATACCAGCAATATCTGCACATTTTAACAGCAACATAACCTGATCTGTAATTTAATAGGAAGCATAGGACTTAGATAAACATTTCTACAGCTTTGTGTTGCACAGTTGTTTTTCCACAAGCACGCATTGAAGCATAGTGCTTAGCATTCGCTGTTGTTTTACTAATGTTGCTATTGATTTTACGGTTCCAGTGACCACTGGGATGAGGTGGATAATTATGTTCAGCAATGTTTTACTTGATGTATGCATGTTTTCCCTCTTAGCCTCAAGGACTCTGTGGTGCAAGAGGACTTGGTGCATGCATTCTTTGATAATCTTCTCACCGTAGGAGGTTTGGTGATTATGGAGATGGGAAAATGCTGTGGGACATAAGCTCCAAATGAGCACTATAGTGCCTATGTGGAACTCTCATTAAAAGAAAAACAAAAGTTTGTGAAATCTTGCCATTTTTATGGTAAGATATATATATATATATATATATATATATATATATATATATATATATATATATATATATATATATATATATATATATATATATATATATATATATACTAGAAGTATCGCTGAGTAAACAGACAAATACAGAAAACCTGCAAACTACTGAACCGACAACCAGAAAATAAATCAATATTGTTTTTCCAGTGCTCTCATTTCCAATGTAAAAACACACCAGAATGGCAGCCCACAGCTTCATCCTGGCCTTCACAAACACTTCTGGAGGGGCACCTGTCATTGCTGGCACACTGGACCTCATCACTGGGAAAGAGGGTGAGGTTTTTGGCTCCAACTTCGAGCTTCTGTTTGCAAGGTCACAGCTGCCTCATTGGTGGCTCCCACTGCCTCGTCTGGCACTGATGCAGTGTGTGTCCTCCCCTGCCATCCTGCAGGAGGCAAAGCATCCCAATTTCCTTGTGATGGCAGTTTCAGACAGCATGTTAGCACATGTCATCAAACCAGCACACAGACATACCACTGAGGGGGGTATTGTGTCCCAGTAGGAGAATAGGATTACAAGCAAAGGTGAAGAACTGAACCTGAAGCATAAATATGTATCTACACATCAGTCGCAAAGGCAGCTTTAAAGGCTGGATCTGTTTATTCAGTCACAGTGTTTGAAGAGCAATAGATTCTGCAACAAATATGGCATCTTTAGATCTTTCACTCAAACAGAGAGACAAAAAACACATACACAACTGCTGATAGTAAGATGTGTCACCAGACTTTACCAAAAGAGGAACAACATGTATGTGAACAGAGTAAAAAAATGAAGATCCTTGTACTTTTTTTGGTGTCACCGCTATGTTTGGGCTTGGCTGAGCACCTGCTATGGGCAGATACTGACTGTAGGAAAGGGAGGAACATTACAGGGTGAATGATGGTGGGTGCTGTGTGAGTGTGTGTGCCAGAGGATTGTAGCAAACATCCACAGAGCACTTCTCTATTCCTTGGACTGGATGCTGGAAGATGAGCATCCAGCCTGAAGGGGCTGTGTGCCGGGTGGCAGCATGTGTTGGGAGACGGTTTAAAGACATGAGGAAAAAAGAAAAAGCTCGGTGAAAATAAATCAAGACTGTTTCATCTCAGATACGAGATTTGCACTGAGCCTTTTCAAATGAGGCCCTTTATGTCTGAAAATGACTGACAGGCATAATAGCCGGTCTACACGCCGAAAGAGGAGAATGGAAACGGGCAGGGAGCCAAATGTAGTTTCCTCATGAAAACTCAGCCTGCAAACTAAAGCAACGGGATTGAGACCAGCTGACTTTAGTTTAGTGCAGCTCATAATGCGGCGAGACTAGAAGCTCTTCCTGCCAATAATTGCTACATACAGAGCTAAAGAAAAATAAAGAAATGTGTTTTAGTTGCCCAAAGTAAAACAGTTTGAAGTGCAGGGGTCTCCTCGCTAACAAGGCCATAAATTATCCACAGAGAGGGAGATTGAAAGAAAAAGAGATGGAGTGAGAAAAATCGCTGTTCAGGGGAGAAAAATACTAGTGGACCATAAAGCCACAAGGTAGATTAATCAAATATAACCTTGACCGTGCACTACGAAGCAGGATTTGTGTCTACTGTAAGTATAGTAGAGAGACTTGGTTTACATTTTACTTGCACGCATCACTACATACATAACGCTTGCACTATTCTGGAATAGGTTGTAATCCAGATGACGCATATATTTTTAGAAAGACATACTTAACAAAAGTACTGCAGAGATGAAGCAGATTTCTACAAACTGGTCGTCTCCCATAATGCCACTGTGCTATCTCTTCTTGTATGTTTTAGGAAATAATGAGCTTTTATTTATTTTAATTTGCTAATTATTTATAATCACTGTCTTTAGCATTTAAGCGCTCCCGTGCTATAGTTGTAACTTAAACTGCCAATTTATAAAAATGACATGAATGTGTACTTACATGTATGTGCAGGTGCAAATTTGTGTTTTCATGTGAATAGATATTGTGTCCTCCAATCACATGCCGCTGAAATTTTGAGGCAGTACTCTAAACTGTATGAAGAATCGCTTTACCAAAACTACGAAAGTACAGCCTTGAAGATTTAGAGTGCCATTTACACATTTTTGATTCCAATCACAGCAGCATCCCCTTGTTTGACATTCACAGAGGACCTATGCATTTATGATCAATATTCTATAATTCAATGTTTCTGGAGCTGCTGGTATTGGTAACCTGATCCTGCGTTGCTGTCAGATCAGTTTGAAGCAAAAGGAACATTCAATTTCCAGTTGCAGAAGAGGCAGCCTAATGTATAACTACCACAATCCACTGTGTTTCATCACCAGGCTCTGTGAGGTGTTGCAGGAAAAATGAAACGGGAACAGGCCTGCTAATTGAAGCGGTCATGCTTCCTGGTTTCCATTAAAGTAATTGGCATATCTATTTAGGACATACATATTTTGTGGAAACACATGCAACTGAGCTGTAAATGACATATGAAAGCAATAGAATGTGCCACAGCAAACAGATACCAAGCCGTGAGCTTATTCTTATTCATATAATTATTTGAAAACTGCTACCATTCAGCTCTACTGCGTAATTTTTCTCACATTTTCAGAGCACTGGTACTCAGAACCACAATTTATGCGCACAGTGACTTGATGCATAATGCTCTCAGACTCAATGAGCAGATGTCTAAAGCAGTCATTTCATGTTTCAAGGTGAAAGGGTGAGGGTCATGGAAAAAAGTTAGCATAGAGTAAACTCATTGTGATTTTAGGTATGATAAAATAATCAATTATTGATTAATCCCTTGCTAGAATTGTACTAAAAATCAAATTCATGATGAGCAGCAAATTCCTTTGTTTGACTTTCGTTTCTTTTTACTTGGAAACACAAAGTTTAAGATAATTCACTGTAAAACCACAAACCAGGACTTGATAATGGAAGACATTTGTTTCTTTTGGATGTTTTTTTTGATGTGACAAAGTAAGAAATTCTCCTCTTGTTGCAGAGCGTCGCAGTTTTCTCTCCTACTGCCATATTAAATCTGACCTTTTACCTAGCAGTGTGATGCACTTTCTTCTCCCTCTGTGATGTCTGATCACTTTTAAACACCTTTGCTTTTTGATGCCAGTGACTTGGCACACACACTATGGTATCTTGGCACATCCCTGCATTCCTTGAACACTTAGTGGAGATTTTCTACCAGCAGTCACCTGATGTTGGTGGTCTAATGGTCTGGATGACCCTGTGGAAACAGGCGTGCTGCCATCCTGGATCCTTCCCATCTGCTACATACTGGGAGAATAAAATTATCAAGTCATGTCCTTGAACGGAGGTGGTATCAATGAAACTTGTAGAATGGTTTCGCATTGAGTCAGGAAATGATTTTAGCAAGTATCTGTTTATTTAGAAGCATAAGATATCGATCTATCTATCTATCTATCTATCTATCTATCTATCTATCTATCTATCTATCTATCTATCTATCTATCTATCTATCTATCTATCTATCTATCTACTTACCTACAGACACAGACAGATCTGGTAGACACAGTGATGAGAGTCCACACCAAAAGACAACACAACTTCTTATTCATGGCTGTGAAGAAAATCCTGCAGGAACCATGACCTCCACAAAACCCACCAACACCCACACACACATATATACTACTTACTCACAGTCCAGTACATGAACACTAACAAAAAATGTTCTTTGCTCTAGTTTTAACATAGATTGTTTTTATATAACATTGTTAACTACACAATATTGTTCATTATTGACAATGTAAAGCAACATTCACAACTCTCCAGACAGTAGAACAGTTTTTTAAAACCAAGCAACAAGACAGGTTGTTTACATTACAGCATACTGTAAGTTGTTGTGTTATGCAAGAAAAAAAACAAAGGAGCAGTTAATCTATGAAAAATTGTGTGCGGCACGGGACAACGCAAACAGTCATTCGAGTAGCGACATCATCACCCACACATGGGAAATATTCAAACCAGGCCTTGTGCTTTAATCGTTAACATAATTTGGCCGAGTGCAGCCTTTTCTTTTCGAAGCTGTACCATCACAATCCAAGACTTCCATTGTGTTGACTGGGTCTACTATTATTTTCTCACATGTGGAGGCAGCTATCTGAAGCTTCCACGGTGGTGGATTATCCCACTTACCACCAATCCTTTTGCAACAGTTGAGAGGATGAGGGCGCCTGTTGGATCACCTCCAAGGCCTGCTGGTGCCGCTTCTTCTGCTCCCCTTCAAAAGCAGCTCCGGGCCGGGCCCTGAATCCCCAGCTCATCATCCATTCTGCCATCTCTTGATCTATGCCACACCCCAGCAGGGATTGGCCCAGTGTGTTTGAGGCCTTATCAAGGCCAAGGGGGAAGCAACAATATTTCTTCGTAGCAATTCGTCCTTCTGTCTGTCATCATTCCAGTCCAGAGATTTTGCATCTGTTTCTGATTTGCAAGAGTAGCTTGCACCTGTTGGGACAGCATAGGTGGGAAGAAAAACTAGCTTTAATGTAAAATGGGAGGCATGCACGGATGCCAGACTGGGTTATGCAAAGATACAAATGCACCACAACCAGTATAATATGTGTTTAAATGCAAATACGTGCATGTACTTTATGCATGTTAAACTATAGAACACCTGCCGTGACAAAAAAGCAAAACACACCCACACAAACTGTATCAACATCATACATTGTTGCTCACACAAACAAAACCCTGAACTTTCCCATTACATCTATATGGGTGCCATTTCCATTTTGTCAATTAGAAGTGGTGCGCAGGATTTTTCATATTCACTTTAATGCCTAAAGAAAGACAAAATAAGGGATAAGGAGAAGGTGTTTGCTTGAGGCCAGAATGCATCTGGTGGGTATTTTCTTTAAACAATGCTTAATCACACAAAACAACTGAAAAGGACATCTTAAGAGAGAGAAATAGATGGATTTGTAGATGGGTAGTGAGAGATTGTTTGTAGCCTCAAGCCTTGCCCACACTCACTACCACTGAGTCTCAGAAACAATAAATACACGTTTCACAAGTTGTTTTACCATAATGAGGTCAGTAAGTGGACATTAAAGGCATATCTACAAACGACTTTACAGATAAACCACATCAAACCCTGTTTGGGTAAAATCAAACTTTGAAAAACTCAATCCTGATTTAGAGCTACAAAAACAGCAGGCTTTTAAACAACAAAGATCACAAGAGTTCAATAAAACATAATTTTCAGCAAATTTCCAAGATAATGCAGGCTCATGTTTTGGAAAACAAACTCATTTAAAACTGATTTATATGCGGTTTTCTAGCCGAGACCTTAATGCCTCCACCAGTCACAGTGGGAATGGACAGATTGGCTTCTAATGGCTATCCAATACTATGCAGCAGTATACCTATGTGTTGTTTAATAAGGTGAACTGACCTTTCATCATAGTTATAAATCAATGACATTCTCCCACACCAAAGCACTGCATGCAAATGCATAATATTATCTTCTTATTTGCTCATGCAGACACACAGACACATGCACCGGAGGCAACATAATCGCAGGAAGTCAAACTTAAAGATTACTACATGTTTCATGGCCTTATATTTACACATGTGCACTCTGCTTCCCCTCCCCCCACATACAGTGGGGTTGAAGGCTTGCAAACACAAAGCCTTCAACCCCACTGTTCAGTGATGAAATAAAAGAAATTCATTTCCTGTTGCAACCGTACAGTTCAGAATGGTGGTAAAAAGCCTCTGAAATGACTTTCTTTAGTGGGGTAGGGTGAAACAGAATTAGATGAAGTAAGATTGTGTTTGATTGCAGGTAAATGGTGGATGTTTGTGTTCAGCGCCTTTGATGTTGTTTTTGAAAGGACCTGCTGGGCCTTCATTCTGTGATTACTACCCTTCTGCAGAGACATAATGGTTGAGGTACTGCACCATAATGAAGGCATTACTGACAGCAGAAGGGAGTAACTGTAATGTCCAGATTCCACTCATTTAACTCCCAAATAATACTTCACCTCACCCCACTGCAGCGGCAATAACGGCAAAATCACAACTAATGCCATCTCATCTGTCAGAGAAAACAATATAAAAGCAATGTGTTTCTTATTACTTTTGCTTGCTATTGCTCTTTCTCTATCCTTGATCACTTAAGTTCCGCCCTGAAGGAGAGCATATTCTCCAAATTGCAATTTATTTTTGCATCATCAACACAAAAAAAAAGCAATAAACACTCACACTGTGCCTAGACATACTTTCTCCTTGTGAGTCTTGCCATAAGGCCAAATAGAAACATAAGTCCATGCATCACTGTGTGTCTCTTTGTGAGTGTTTAAAGGGGTATGCAGTGTGGGGGAGTGGGGTATTTGGAATATGTTCCCTGCTTCTCTAATAAGCCACCGGCTTGATGCCACTGCTCTCCTGCATGGGAAGAGATAAGAACTGGCAGAGCACTGGTGTGGGCTCCCCCATCGAAACCCAATGTGCTGCTAAGCCCCCCTCACAGCCCCCAGCAGAACCTCAAAATCCACGCACACTACTGCACACGGCATGCACACCTACACCCGTACCTACACACAGGATACAAAGGCAGCCCCCAATGAGGTAACGTTGTGATTACAGATGCAACAGCACAGACGGCACATTGGGAATAAGAGGTGGAAGGAGAGAGCGGGAGAGAGAGAGAGGAAAAGCAGAAAATAACAAGTGTTAAGTCCACTGAGACAGCATTAAAAAAAAGCACAATGTTCTGGTTGTTGTTCAAAAAGAGTGAGACTACTGAACTGAGGAATCTCGACTTTTTTTTTTTCTTCAGGCTTTAAAATATTACCGCACCAGCAAAACTCATCCCACCCTCATTTGCCATATATTTTCATATAAGTGTATTTTTATATAGTTCAGCAACAATAACAACAACCTCATTGAAGAGAAGCGTTTGAATTTGTGAGGGCTAAGGGGATGTCATTTGCATTTCAAACCTTGTTTTTGGAGACACATGGGGGTTAAGTTCTTGTTTTAACCAGTTGAGATTAACCCCCTGCAAATGGAACAGATGCCAAACTCCAATAAATAAGCACTTAAAAGCGCCTACATCCGTGGAAGACATTGTTATGAAGGCCATTCTACACTTTCCCCATCCCACCGTCAGTAAATGCAAAACTGTTGCCTGTCCATCTGTGGAGTGTTTTGTAAGGGAAAGAGAGGCAGCAGCTTTTGTATTAGAGGAACACTGAAGTGCTGCTTTGCTTTTGTAGAAAATCCTTTCAGCCTCATTAGCACATTTACCAGTGAGTGACCATTAGCTGTCAACCAGAAAAATCAGCTGCCCCGGGGCTCACCTGCCATTCTATGACTTGTCTTTCAGCATCTGTATTCATTTGCTAATACTTAAGTAGCAGGCTAACAAAGATTCTTGCATGGCTGACAATGGCCTCCGGTTGCGTTTTTCTGTTGGTGTTGTGAATAATGAACACGAGCTTCCTGAGTGAATATGTGTACATAGAAGTGAGAATTGTAAACTTCCTTCAGATCGCGCCAAACAAATCTAAAAAGAACTGAATCTTGAACATTTTTTTTTTCTTTTAAATAAATCATTTCATAGCCTTCTGTTTTTGGAAACAATGTGTGCAGGGCTGTTTTCCCTACTGATGGTTGAAAAATAGTTGTTTAATAAAAGTTTGACTGTTTTTCACAAGGCAGAGTAACTTAAGACAGAGTAACATGGTAGCTAAACATCTTTGGCTGTGAATACTTGTGACATTTTGGACTTTGTAATTAAAATAAGAACAAATGCAGTGATGTTTTCACTCCTGCTTAGTCTTGCAGCTCATTAGTTTCAGAGTTCTTGCTTGATACTGAGGAAGCAGCTCGGAGATGTAAATAATTGTTGCTGTGCCTTTACCAGTTCTTGGCACTGTGGTGAAGATCTGGGCAGTTACAGTAGTGCAATGTTATGCCTCACAGCCTTGTGTTCTTCCAAATTGGCAGGCTGCAGAGAGCCAGGGGAATCCTGAGCAGCACAGATAGGGGAGAGGCTTGTAAATGTGAGGCACTCCGCTAATTGCATTTAAGAACCTGTACAAAGCTGAATTATGTATTTCACATATTTAATTCAGCCACCTAAGAAAATGTTGATGCAATACTTCCATTACTCTTTGTGGATTTAAGATTTAGACCACAACTTCATGGCAGAGTATGCAAAAGAAAAAGAAAAAAAGAAAGATACATTTAAACCAATAAAAAGGCTTCCAAAAGAATTCTCTGTCCTCACTTATGATCCACTGCAGCTGTGTGGTGGTAAGTTTATCTTTACAGACTCTTCCTTCTTCCTTTACAACCTGCATTAAAAAAAAAAAAAAAAAAAAAAAAAAAAAAAGCTTTGTTGGGGAGTTGGAGTAAAAGTGAAAGGTCTTCCATGTTTTAGAGTCCCAGCACTGAGAGTTTAGTGGGTGCAACAGTGGGCTTGAGCCTCAAAGATTGTGATCAAGCTCCCAGATCAACCACTGCCTTAACAAGCAGGGGAATGGCATGCTACAGATGATCCAGCCCAACCAGAACTGAACTAGGTTGTCCAGAGTATTTACCCTGGACACTGTGTCCTCAGTGAATATGTCAAAATGGACTGGGATCTCTAGGATGTAACCTCATGTGGTAAATCTTTTTCATGGATAACAGTTATTGTTTAATATGAGTAAAGTTGGATAATATATTGATTAATCTGGATTATCTAATGTATTTATACTCAATGTACAATTTAAAATGATAATATTTACAGTGTCTCTCTTTAATAAATATCTATCTGATCTTCATTGGTTGTTTTTTATTGTTAAACAGCCCATTCTGATTGTTTTCAGCTGACTACTTCTATTTTTTCATAAAACAAGTATCTCCTCTTTTGTAGCATACTACACTCAAAACACCATATGATCAAACCCATAAAACAATACAAGCTCTCCAGAACTGGATGTTGACTCAGCCATTACTGAGTACTGTTGCCTAATAATACAACAAAGCAAAATAGATATTTACAGTGCCAGCAAATCGTTCTGGCTTTTGACAATAGGAAACAAGACATGTAATTTTTGTTTTAAGTGATGTACTTGGAGAACTGACGGCGAGCATCGGCCAAAGATACAAACACTTCTGATGCTCAGAAAGGAAGCCTCAAGATGTATTGTGAATCTGTTATGGTGTGAGTATGTTTCATACTGTACTTAAAGAATAAAAACAGATCAACAGTAACATGGATGATTGAACCAGTGTATTTACAACAAAGTTCTCGTACTATCCAAAACGTGTTTGCACACCCTCCGTTATGGTCTATGGCAGTCGACAGTTTTAAGGGCCATACTGACAATCTAAAGCAGGGAAAATCCCCCTCAGGAATTCCCCTAATACCAGAGCTTCTGCAGGGCTGCAGCAGAGGGAGAGCAAAACTGAGAGATTGCAAGGAGAGTAAAAACAGTGGGATTGAGGGGGGAAAGGGAGTTGCCCAGAGGGAACCACACAGGGAAATGTATATGGAAAAGAAGAGGCTAAAAAAATCTGAAAGATTTTCAGGATTTGGGCTAGCTGTCAATATCATCAGCTCTGGAAATCAACCTGAATATGAGTCTATGGACAGAGATGCCTGTGAGCTGGAGAATTATAGGCTGAAACCAACATTGGGTTTTAGTTGTTGGAGACAGCTTGGCTGTGTTATTCCTTTAGGATGAAATACATCATTTGATCCATTTGACCCACTGAGGTGAAAAGTAGAAAGTAAGTGTAGCAAAGCTTGAATGAAAAGGCATTATTCATTATACAGAAGGGTGCTGTCAAAAATACCTTAATGATTAAAATGATTAATTATTAAATATGACTAAAGAATAAAAGAATAAAAGTCTTAGAAATTAGTTTTCATAAATATGCTTTTAATTCAAATCTTAATTCCAAAAAACAGCTGGAAAAGTATTTAAAACAAAAATAAAATATTTTGCAAAGATTTGCTTTTCATAAAAATCCATTGTTGTTCATCACAGAATAGATTAAATGTTGAAAGTAAGAACGTATTCTGTTATTTCATAAGAGATTATATTAACTTGTCTATAATTTGAAAGCAGCAATATATAAAATAGTTGTAATAGGTTCAACAAAAGGTTGAAAAAGCAGTGCCACTAAAAGAAAGAGCTGAAAAAGTCATGCTGCAAATAATTACTGAAACTGGCAACATCAGTAAGATATAAAAATAAAGAGTACCATAAGGAGGCAGAGTATCTCAGAAGTAAAAGTTCATAAAGATTCAGCGGTTTGCACAAAACTACATGAGTAATTGTGTTTCTGCTAGACAATTATAAACCGTATACTGCTTTTATCTGCACGCTATGACTCAGTATTACCTTTCTTTGTTTACTACTATTATAAAAATAAGTCCCTCTGTGGGTGGAATTAGCTGTTTCTCAGTACAGTGTGTAATGCTGAGGTGGCACAAATGAATGAATGTTTTCCAACATGACGGTTATTCTGAAGACAATTATTAAGTTACTTATAAGTGAGGAGAGTAAATGAATGCAGAGTGCTTATTGCACTGAATGAGGTTGTGACTGCTTTTTGGTTCAGAGGAGTTGGAATACCTCTTGCCAAAGAGGATACCAACTCGGCACAGCTCTGCAGCGCTCAGCTCCAAGAGAAGAGAGAGAGAGAGAGAATCAAGTATGTGGCCAATAAACAGGTTTTCTCACAGTACATGTTCCATGCGCTAAAATATTTTTATGTTGTAAATTTTCAGCTGGAATTTCACAACGTCATGGAAAAAGGAAATATGTTGCATGCAGCTGAAGTGTTTACATGATGATTTTCTGACCAACCAACACAGTGTTTCTATGCCACCCTATCGTATCTGCTCAGCACACTTGGAACCATAGGTGAGGTACAATTAACCAACATGGGATATTCTTCCATATAGTGGAAAGCTAAAACAAGAAACCCATCAGCGGGAACAAAGGGAAAGATTCTAAAACTCCTTCAAGATACTCATTTAGTTTGGAGTGGGTTTATTGCAAAAGATGTTGGTAGTTCCCAGACAGTCCACCATAATATCCTAAAATGTGCAAGTTTATAACAATGAAAGAGTGAAACATAAGGTCAACCAGTTAAGTGTTTGATGAATCATGACTGCAATGGGCAAACAGATGAAGTTGTACATTTTGTCTGAAAACGTCCGACAGAACATCTGGAGTAGTGTTGATGCCCTAAATCTTGAAAAAAATGTATCTTGCCACAGAGAAAAAAGATTTCTTTTTATTTTTTAGTTTTATTTGGAAAAGATATAAAAGTTCTATGACATGGCCAGAAAACAGTCAGTTGAAAGTTTATGTTGAAAGTTTATGGTGGAAAAAGTGGATTATTACAAGACTTCATCCTGCAACACTAATCTGACTTTAATTAAACAAGTCTATCCCTCAAACAAAGAATTCAAGCTGTCATAAAAAACAAAGGGTGACGTGCATCAATGCCACTGAAATTTTCTCGGGTTTATCATTTTATTTTTTTGCCCAATTTTCTTGCATTGAAAAAAACTAAAAAACGTTATTCTTTTTCTTTCAAAATGACAGAAAAAGCTTAAATTTACGTCTTCCAAGTGTGATAATTCTATACTATCAAATATACAAAAAACAGTCAAATTAAGTGTTTTTTTGTTTTTTTTTGCAGAATTACATTCTGATTTTTTAAGATCAACTAGTTATTGATTTTTTATACATCTCACCTAGCATTCTTGCTCTTTTGGAATGAGTTTGATGTTCAATGAACAAGTTTAAATTTCAGTTCATACTTCTGAAACACCCTGTTAGTGTAAACATTTGATGTCAGGACATAGTTCTGCTGGTGTGAAATGAAGCTGTAAAGCCTGTTTACTGTTGCTACACATGGAACAAGACACTTTTTGGGTGCCCTTATTTTGGCTGGTGGTATTTTAAATTTTCTTTCTCCTGTTTGTAAAATGTTGTATGCATCCTTTGTGTATGCCCATGTTTGTCTGTGTTTCTGTACAGGGCTGAGAGAATGACTTCCCTTTACTCTCCATTGTACATGGCAGCGCTCAGCCAAGCCAGGCTGGATCCTGGCACAGGTCAATGCTAGGGCGAATAACAGAACTGAGCCAGCTCCCTCTGCAGCTGTCAGGCTTTCTGAAAAACAGACCTAGAGACCTTCATAGCAGTCCTGAAACACTTGTGGGCTGTGTGATGGCAGCCCTGTGGCTACCATTAAAAAAACAACAGACAGATGTAGTGTTGTCAAGGTGCAAACTACACCAACAAAAATTTATGTGGCAGATTTTTTCTCCTGTATAATAGGATTAAGAGAACTTTATTACTTTCTCAATAAGCTCCAGCTCACATTTAGTACACATTTAGTGACTCCAAGAATCTTGCTGCTTTCCTTAAATATTAACACAAAATAAAATAAAGGACTTATCTTTTCATTCCACTTGTTGTCGTATACTCTACATGATTTTTGTATTGTTCACAGACAATGGAGAAGATGAGCGTAGCAATATAAAAACAAAGAAGGTTAAATTGTTTGGCTAAAAACATATATTTAAAAATACCTTCCTTAAATAGCTTCTGTTGTGTAAAAATGCACCTTGCTAAGCTTGCTTACATTTGGAGATCTTTACAAAAGGGAAGATAACCAAATGTCAAACCAGAAACAAACCAAAGAATCAAACTTATAAATGTTGAATGTTACATCTACTTTAACTTTTTGTTTTCTAAATGGAAGGAGTCCACTTTTATCATGTTATGACCAGGTAATGCATTTTTAATTACTGAACCTGATACAGTCAAGGAGTGTCCATGGAGGTGTTATAAGCTCACTTTCTTCCAACTCAACACATCCAGGTGTCTTTTCTACATTTTAAATATTTTATCAGCTCTCCATAAGGATAACTTTGCCAAAGAAACAAAGATGTTTTTCTATTAGAAGGTTATTTTTGACAACTGTCTCTTCTGAGAACTTACTGTAATTCCACATGCATATATTAAAAGCCTAAAACAAGGTCAGCAGACTCTGTGGATATAGAAAAGAGTTTGCAGAAGTAATGGTATGGCCATTGTTGTGATTTGACAGGAAACAATATGTTTCGTCACCTGCACATTTGCTGTGCTTGACTTAATGTATTTTAAACAATTATCTGAGATCTCTGAGAAGACTTTTTACACCAGCAGGACTTTGTGCTGGCACAAAGCCTAAAACCCAGTTTTAGAATGGCTGGCACACTTAGGTTGGATTAAGGTTGGCTTGGAACCAGGTGTTACATGTATGTCTTTGGAACTAGTAGAAATTGCAAAGGGTCACTGACTGACTTCAGCCACCATGTTGTCATAACCAGGAAAGGAGCAGATTAGACAAGAAACTGGCCAAGCACTGCCTTCCACCTCTGGGTCATCCATGAATGAAGAAGAAACGATAGATGAACATAGGCTGATTATACCTTAAATAATCAATTTAGCATAAATCCTAAATGTCACTGCACTGTTATGTTACCTTGTAAACAATTTCATATTTGTTGAAGAGATTCATATATCAAGTTGAGGCTGTAACATCTCATTGTATTTGCTCTGTCATCTGCATATATTGTTTTTTTGGGGGTAAACTGTAAACTCTAATCGAGCCTTACAGCTCAACCATCAACATTCAAGACCAAATTTCCAAGCTGTTTATGTTCACTTTTGCAGAGTAAAGCCATCCCATTTTGTTTTCCAGAAAAAACTGAGGTCTCAACCAGTATCAAAGCAGTATTTGTCTGAAATGACTATCATGGTGTCTAAATTATATCCATGACTAATGTTTTAATGTAAATAACTCAAGAAAACTGATACAATCAACCTGAACTGAAAACAAAAACTAATAAAAATGAAGTTTATAAAGAGCCTGTCTGGTAACCGTCTACGAACTTCTAGCCATGCTTCAGTTATGTGCTGGAATTTATGGCTATAGCTTGAAAGTTTATGGATTGTTATTTTTAATTTTATTATTTGATTTTTCATGTTAAAGCTTAATTATAATATTGTAGCTGACCTTACTGGGTTTATGTCACTTGTTTATGTCAATACAACAAACTTAAATGGGACACGTGGGATACCATTTAAACTACTCTACGGCAATAATGATCCCCAAACACTATATCATAAAAACAGCTAACAGTCCAACACTAATGTAAACCTGAAAAACCAAAATATCATTCATTTAGGATAAGTGACTCTCTTATCCTGCAATCTGCTGTGATGTGGTCCACTCAGAGAAGTTTAACTCAGGTGTTTAAGGTGCACAGTTTGAGACAAAAGCAATACATGGACTTTGGAAAAGTTGTCAGTGAATTAGCAACTCATGGCCATGATTTAATGATCTTGTTCCAGTGCAATAGTAATTAGCAGCGGTACTAATGCATGGCCACAAGTTCTTTTTTTTAACAAGATACTTGTAGTAAATTCATTATAATTATTATTTTTTTTAACTATAGTTTATGTGAAATGCCTCTAAACATCCTGTCTGTAAAACCTGAAGTTGTTAGCTTGCAGATTTGGCTGTGACAAAAAGTCAGAAACTGATGAGACATTTCAGAAAGTAGATAGCCAGGTGCTGGAGTCAAAACCTGGCCATCTAATTCCTGTTGTAGTGTATTCATGTTTCTACAACTTATGTCACTTGCAGCCATCTTTTATGAGGCCCCATGTTTGTCATGCATATCAATGCTTTTATGAGCAACGGACGAAAGGAGGGATTGGGAGGAGCGCTGAAGAAGCAGAGAAAGCATGGAGGGAGGATTGGGCAGTGCAGTGAGGCCTAGGCAACAGTCGGAATCAATCAAGTCTGCAGGATTACTGCTCCACTGAGTTGTGATCAATAGATCCTGAACACTATCCCCCGCTAGTAGGGCTGACAGGGTAAATGAGGGTCCGAAAGCTGTGCCCCACCCACCTCCCTCATCTCATCACAGTTCTCTCTCTCCATTGCTTCCTTTGGTTTGTCTCGAACAGAGGAAAGCAAAGCGGCAAAGATGTTGGTTTTGTTGGTAGTGAAGAGGGCAAAGACTCATTCCTGGTCGGGTGGTTTTTAACAAAACTCAAGCAGTGTTGCATATTCATCTGAGACTAACATCTAGTTTCAGCCCCAGGCCTTTGTACATCTCTGAGCGCACCGCTGCCTTGTTCTGGGGAACTTTTTCTGGGTAATGATGAAAAAAAGAGCATATGTGCTTTATATTTTTTGGGTGCACTGCACACTCTCGAGATGTGTGAACAATTTTAAACACATCAGTATTTGAAAATAGAATAAATGTGAAAAAAGGATGACAAAAAGTTAAAGAAGAGCAGAATTTTCTGCATTTTTTCTGTGCTGAAAAAACCCCCCCAAAAAACTTGGTTACTTAAGATTCCGAGGACTATAGAGGAGCCTTGTGATATTCAAATGATACTGCCATTTGATCTGATGAGCAAAGCATTTGGTTGATTGACAGAAAGGTTCCAGACTCTGACACAAATCTCGTCAGATGTCAACTATGATGACTTTAGATTTTGTTCAGAGATCACCCTTTCACTTCTCCTACATTATTACCCTCGCATGACCAGCAGATGGCAGTCCTGTTATCCTGATCCAGTGGTGTGAACCTGTGCGCCTGCAGGCTGAATTTCGGACTGTTCAAGGTTTAACTATGTGTAAAAGTACCCCAGTTCTCAAATGCCTAGCAGCTGAGGGGAGGAAAAGAGAAGGATTGGAAGGGGGAAAAAAAAAAGAAGCAGCCAAAATAAAGGGTTTTCTGGCCCAGAGCCAGCAAACTCACAAAATACTCACACATGCTGCAACATAACAATAAAGCACACTATTCTTCTGTTAATAGGCAATCTGCGTTGCCACAAACATTTAGTCTAATAACTGTTACTGCCATGTAAATGATGTCATAGGCTTGTCATTGTCTATAAATCATGTTACTGCCATTGACGAGCCTTGTTGTCACTGATCCACCTTTTCACAATTCAAACAAGACATGTGCCGTCTTTTATTGCTGCTATAATCCTGTGCTACAGGTAAAGCTTAAATGCTAAAAGCTATTAGCTGCAGAAAGCACACAAAAGTATGTTTTACCTCCAGATGAGCAGAAAATGAGCCATGAGATAGAGAGAGAAAAAGGGAGACTGAGAGAGAGAGGGGGGGGGGGGGGGGGGGGGGGGGGGCATAATTCCATTACGGTAGTAATGAGTGGAGTAAAGCACTTGTGTGGAGGCAGTGACCCAGCAGCATAGCTTACCTGCAGACATGTAGCAGTAATACCTCTGGTCAGGTAATTAGTTGTCCATTAATACACAGAGATGATCTGATCTTCCCAATTAGGAGACAACAGTGGGATGACTCATAGCAACTCAACTGTTAGATTTATAGTACTAAGTTTGCCGTGTGACTCTAGATATGTTTCTGCAGACTATTCTAAATCCTCCTGTCATTCATTTTTCAGCCATGTTTGTGGTCACTCAAAACAATATGATGTTAGTTATTCATGTCATGTGTTTCTGTTCTTTGAAACTTTCTGCACAGTCCACATATTGGTCTTTTCTTGCCTGCACCATGGGTTTGAGAGTGGGATCTAAAGTACAATGGCCAAAACACGGGTGACCTAAAGTTTACAAAGTTTATAAATGCCCGCAATTAGTCTTTACATGCCATACCTTCTGTAGTCAAATTAGGGGGGTGCTTTCTCTCAGAGAAAGGAAAAAATCCAGCATAAATCCATGCACCTATGCACTGGATTGGGAAACTCTCAAAACTGTACAAGTCATGCAGTGCAGAGTAAAAGTACATCTGACTGCATAAAGTGAATCAACAAGAATTCTTGAACTCTTTTTCTCTGTGATACAAACCATTGTCGTTTCTGTGCAGGTGTTGTCTTAACCCTAGTCCCCTATGCCCAGAGTACGTTATGCACTGTCAGCAGTTTAAGACAATGAATATGTTATGGAAATGATTCATGGAATTTACCTAATTTGTGAGTGAGGAAAACCAGAAAATGATGCAAGTGTTCACTCAACGACCCCAGTGGATACACATAACACACAGAAAGTGATATAATGCAGTGGCTTATATGTTGATTCTGTGTTCATTTTGGATGATTTTGCTATCCATATCAAGGGACTTGGTCATTTTTGAGGAGTTGAGTAGAAACAAGATTTATTTCCTCTGCAGAATAACATGTACTCTTAGAGCATATGAGCCACGGCCTGAGCATTAGCCAGAAAAAGTTGATGATCGCTTTCAGCACATAAGCCAAAACTGAAATCCATGCATTACTCACTAACTGGAACACAGCAACTTCAACACTAGACCACTTCACTTCCTGTCCTATACTTAATGACACTTGGACATGACTTGTGCCATTTTGTGTAGGATGAAAGTCATAAAAAAAAGACAGACAGCAAAAACACAACAGGCTCCCTTCAGCAAAGACATATAGATCATATGCTAATCATATATGTGTTTGTGTTCACGCTTACTGTATTCCCTCATGTTTGCCTAATATCCAAAGTGAGGCCATTGAGACTTTGTGGGACAATATGTTGGTATGGTCTAAAGAGGCTTCATTTGATTGTGCTGTTTTGTACCCATGGGTCTCTGCAGGGAGCATTTATAATATGTTGCGCTCAAGACAGCAGACACATGCTCCTGGGTCCATATTTACAACTAAACTATGGAAGTGTATGAGTCGGCTCGGCATGAACGTGTCTGACACTGGCAACCACTCATTCATCGATGCTTACACACGCAGCCGTTCACAAAAACACAAGGCTCTCGCATGCACAAGGTCCTCTGCAAGACCACACAGCTTCCATACTGAGATCCCTTTCATCTATCCCTATTGACTACTGTTATATCCTGTGGCTTGATTGGACCACACCAGACAACATCTCACATTGCCTGTATCCCTTCCCTGCTACTCGCACCCTCCTTTAAAAAACCACCCACTCCCTCCTTCCCTCTCTCCTTCCATACCTCCTGCTCTACCCCACCAACACCATTCTCATGTTTGCCTTTCATTAGCTTTCATCTCTCCAGCTTATTGAACTCCACCACTGGCATCAGAGTGATCCTTTGATGGTGCCGCTCCTCGACATAAATCCATATTTACCCCTTTACATATTTCCATGCCAACAAATGATTTGCAGTGTCTGCTATTCTTGGGGCATAATGGGAATTACAGACTAAGTACACTGCACAGATCTGTTCATGGGGCCCCATGGTCTCTAAGGTACACAGGAGACACCTGAAATGCACTCATACGAGCTTAAGCTTTCTTTCATCTACCTAGCAAAGAGAAAGGGCGGGAAAAGTGTTTATGTATATTTGTCTCCCCTCTGTTTTTTGACATACACCAGGCAAAAGCAGGACTAAAAAAATGTATGGACCTGTGGGCAACTGTTGTTAAGGAAATACTTTTAAATATACAAGAACAGTATTTCACAAAGAGCCTTGCTCGTTCTATTTGCTTTGAAATACTGCCACCATATCTTCTCCCTCATCAAGATACATCACCTTTCCTGCACTCCTATATTACACACACACAAACACAAACCTCTCTGGGGTACTGAGCATTTCAGACTGTAATTGTGTGACGTTGTAGGTGTGCTGGATTTAGTTTTCCTGTGGGGATGTGTGTTAGCAGGTGGTGCACTGTCCCTTCATAATGGAAGATAAAGCCCCCAGCAGCGTTGAACACTTCAAAATACAATGTTCACTGCCAACTATTGGTGCTAAAATTTAAATAATGAGTTTTTTAAATAATATTCACTCTTACAAAAATCACTATTGGTTATAAGGTGTTTTTTATATAAAGTGTCATAATGTCAAAGGATACAATAATATGAAAACATTTTTCAGACAACTAAACATAAACAAATAAAAACATTCTTAAAATAACAGATTAAACTTAAGCATATAATAAAATATAATGCATCATAAACTTCATTCAACTCATTGTATTATGAATCATCATGTCCAAAATATGTGAGAGAAAATTATGACCGACTCTTAGCCTGTCAGGGTTTGTTGAGAAAAGAGATCATTGCCTGTAGCAAAGGTTTTTATTTCCTGCGTAGTTTAAACTTGCAAGCTTTTAGAGCACGAAGGATAATGTCAAATTAGGTCAAATATATATATGGATTAAGCTGACAATGGCCAGATGTCATGAGACCCCTTTGATAATCAAACCAAAGGAAAATATCCGAATGTTATTTAAAGTACTGTGCTATTAACATAATGATGTAACCCCCCCCCAAAAAAAACACACAGAAACTAATTATAATACACAGCCTACAGATTCCATACATAGTGAGAAAATAATGGAGAAAATAATGACCCTAAAAGGAGAAAGTGTTGCATAAAGACGTTGAAGTCCCATGTAAAAGATGCCCCAGTTGGACCCTGGGAGGTTATCTTGCTGTTCATTTTTTTGGTCAAGGTCATTGTATTATATAAAAGTTTATATAAACAATCTAAAAATACTAAGATATCATTTTACTAAATTAACTGACATTTTTTCTTCTTTTTTGTCTTTTTTTGGAAATGGCAGAAATAGAGGGATTAGAATTCTTTTGATGTGCAAAAATTAAATGCTGCTATGATGAAATGTTGGCTGCCTCAGGGTTAAATGTGTGAGCTTGCATGGGAGCAGGAGTTGCAGCAACCTGATGAAGATCGAGCTAAGGGTGTGCAGATCGAGGCTTTTCATCAAGTCCAGTCTTCTTGACTGTGCTTTATGGACACTTTCTGATGACTGCAGGTGGGCATCTGGGTTTGAACTCAGTCCTGGTTAGGTCATGCTAAGATCAATACACAGTCTCAAGCTGGAAGTGAAGATGTTGATGTATCAGGATAAAATGTAAAGTTGTGATGCAACTGATACAGGAGTTTGATACAGATTTTGAGCCGATAGTTGGTATGCAGAGACACAATATTTCTAACTTTTCTATTTGGAATAAATTACACCCAGTTTTAAGGTAAAACACTAAAGCACTTTGTGGCGTTCACAACACAGACTTGACACGTACAGGTAACACATCACATTCACATATTCACATAAATCTGACATGTTACATAATGACACCATTAACTACATTTTATGAGGAAACTGGAAAAGGTTTTGTGTTGACTTGTGACACTTAGGTGTTGTGACAAATAGCACTATGTGACACCTACGGGGTGAGAACAGGCTGCAAAAAATTGACTCAGAGTTACGTCACACCATCAAACATGGTAAAGTCTTGCACATGAACACTGACAAGATTGTATCATCAACATTTTCTGAGAAATTAGGAGAAAAGGTCAACTAAAGTAGACATTTTTTAGCACCCTATGGTGATAATTGCTTTGCTTTTAACACCAAACCATTCAACAAAAGAATGCCCCCAGAAAATCAGCGCTTTTTAAACATGATTACAAAAATTTTTGCCACAAAGTCAGAACAAAAGTCTAATGTTAAAACGAATAACTTGCCATGCAAATGAGGTAAAGTGATGGGGGCTTTTTATTTGAAGCTGAACCTTTGTTGTCAGCTCCAACTGCACTCTCTGTTTTTAAACCCAGCAAGGGACCTTTTACACATTTCAATGGGGAATTGGCTCTGAATAATTCAACAGACTAATCCACCATTGCTGGTGCTTTGGTCTGTGTGGGCCTGCTGTTCAGAGCTACAGCCAGTTCATAGTCGATAAACAGAGATTGGCAGAAATGGAGGAAGAAAGTCAGAGACATACAGACAGACAGAGTCTGGGGTTAAGGGAAAAAATATAAGAACTGGGAGCCTCTTTACATCATTCTACAGTCTGATAAGCTAACAAAGATGTGAGGGGGCAGATTGATGAATACAATACAAACAACTGATTTTTATAATTGCAAGTTATTTGTGTAGTAATCACTAAAATGGGAATTGCAATTATAAAACATAAACAGTGGAAAGCTGTCTCATGCCACACAGTATTACCTGCAATGGCCTGGTGATCTCTCCAGAGTTCATCCTGCTTCTCTCCTGCCGATTGCTTGGAGACTCCAATTTCCTTGTCACCCTAATTTGGACCAAGTGGGATAAGAAATGAATGAATGAGAAAAATGACTGACATTGTATTGCATTATCTGTTTTGGTTGCTCTACATGTTGTTTTTATTCATTTTAAATAAAAGACTGAATCATGTTAAGGCATCTGTGCAAGAAAAAAATAAAGCTATGGCAGCTAACATATCTGTTATAATGTATGATGGCTACTCTATGTTCAGTGCAAAATGTTGTCATATAGAGAGTTGTGAACTTTCAGCTCCACAGGCCTAAACAGCAAACGGTAACATGGACACAGCACCCAGAAATGGAAATGTCAAGTAGCATGTTGTATGATATCACTGTGAAAAGTTGTGTATCACCTAAGCCTCAGTCTATTATGACATTACCTGACTGTTTTTTTTTATTTCTCAGCCAAACATACTGTTCTTTTATAAATCATATTTATTTTGCAGTTGGGGTTTAACTTAGTTTGGCAGCATATATTTCACAAAAATGATTGAGACTAAATTCCTCCACAACACATGCCCATGTGTGCATGCACACAGTAAAGAATAAAGTATTAAAGTCATAAAGAAAAAAGAAAAAGAAAGAGTAAAGTAAAGAATAGTAAATACCTACAAGGTCAAATGTGTAAAAAAAACGATGCACACTGATAACACTGATAGAACAGCATAAGAACAAGGTCAGTGGTTAAGGAGCAAGTTATTTGAAACTCAAAAGGTTCTATAAAGTGACCTTGTGTGCAGTTTTCTCTGCTTGGGCTTTTTTTTAATCACCTTGAGACCTATTTTCAGATTTTAATGTGCATATCAACTAAAACGTCATTTGTGATCATCTTTCTGTCACATGGTTAAAATGATCATTCAGAATGATTTATATGTGTATATGTTTGTAATCCTTCAAATAAAAATTCCACCTAATAAGTTCTGTGTAACGGTTGTAAATAACTAGCACTACCTGAGTATTGTTCTCCAAAGATGCAAATACGAAGCAGACATGTGAGACTGGACTTTAATTTCCTATTTCACCTGCAGGACTTTGGGGAAGTGATAAAAACAACAGTATTTATATGCAAACAGTGATAAAACTCATGTCAGTTTTGTGTTATTCTCACCAAACGTCTTTTTTCGGATCAACTGTATTCTGTCATAATTTTGAAAGTAGGTGATGGAGCAAACACTGACAAATCTAACCTTACCTTCCCTTGTCTAAATGATCCAGAAGATGAGTAAAAAAAGTTATATTGTACAGATAAGTTAGGAAAAATGGAAACAGCATAATGCAATAAGGGGCTTACCAATGCATAACAGGAGGGATCAGCAGCATCAAACTTAGAAACAAACTCTGGACAAGCAGAAGAAAATGACCACACCTGGGTGATAAAAATAGCATAAGCTCTTACACAGTAGATAGTTCTTGATCAGAACTCCCTTTAGCACACGGATTGCCTTCTTAAGTTTCAGAGACCAAGTGTGAAATGTACAGTCATCACTACATCACATCTGTATTGAAGGTGAATGATTTCAGACACACACATATTTAAAAACATACACAGAAAAAAACAACAAAAATGAACAAATTACTCCATTAAAAGTCCATTTAGGCTGTGCCAGTGACATCAATTGTTTAGTGCATTAATGTGTTTTTGTCTGTGGAAAATTTTACACAACCTAAGCTTTTATGTGACTCTAGCCACCCTGTAGGTGTTCAGTGTTTTAAGTTTTAGAGCGGGAGTACAGCATTATAAGAAGATATTTTTAAATTAGGTATTGCCAAGTGTACGTGGTGTAGTGTTGTCATTCAGATATGTAAATATGACTAATATTGTGTATGTACAGTGTTTTATTGTACTTTGAATCACTCATTATCTTAATGGATGTAAGATCTGCAACGGCTGAACAATGAAATGTGTGTCTGTTTGTGTACGAAAGAGCAAAAACAGGGAAAGAACAGGGGAAAGAAGTAGGAAGGAAATGGTAGTTCAAGTGTTTCTCGTTATAGCTAAAATTATGCAAAAGCACACTGAGCAGCATGAGAGATCAAAGATAAAGGCCATAGGGCATGCACATTAAGAGTTATAACGAGAGCCCTTAGCTGTACACTGTTTAATTATTGAAACAAGAAACATCTTAGATATTTTAAAGAGCCTCTAATAATATAGTTTGAGAAGAAACACTCCTGTTAAGAGAAAAACTGGAAAGAAGACAAGAAAACACCTTTTAATTTGCTGAGTTGTGTAAGAGTTTATTCAGAAGATAACTGCGTTGGGCTCATATGGTGTGGACATTATGGGATTTTTGCCTTAAAGAACACAAGAATTTACTATAAATGAAGCTAGATTAGCAAATTTCATTACAGCATGGCCTTGGGTGTACAGTTATTATTATGTTAAGCACAGAGTATGATTCACAGCATAACTCTGATTGCTAGCATTGTCTGGCTTTCACTGGTTTAAGGGTAAACAAAATCTTTGTACCAAGATCTTCTAGGTATAATTAGCAGGAATGATCAATAGATAAAGGTTATTGTGTGAAACTAATTGCTTTATTGCAAATTACAACAGTAAAGTTATTCTATATGCTTGTTAAAACTACTTGTTTTGCAGTGAACATAATTTCTCCTTCATTTTTTTTTTTTTTTTTATGTTTCAATTATTTCCACTGCTTCTAAAAGTAATTAAAAAAAAAATAAATAAAGCATTATAAGTTATACTAATAGTATAAGAAGTCATTTCAAAGTGTTTGCTGGGAGCTTTAAAATAGTTAGCCTTTTGACAAATCCCTCCACAAAACATGTCCAGGATTTTGTGCTTAGTATAAGTAAGCATCCTGTTGTTCTGTCTCAGCCACTCTGCACCAGAAACTTCTCTTTGTAAAAGCTGATAAGAATGTCGTACATTTTGGTTTTGAAGGAGGATGAGTTTAAGGGGCTATGCATTTCTGACACCGAATGCAGAGGGAGGAAAGTACAACTAAGGGCCACATTAATCCATGTCAGTGCAGGCCAAATTATTTATCACCTTGTGCAAACAAACAATGTCCTGGACGGCTTGTCAAAGGGGGAAGAGGGTAGTGTGTGAGGTCCGTGAGGGCTGCGAGTGATGCTGCTGCCTGACCCCAATCACTCTTCCTCTTATCTCCCCTCCTCATTACTTCTTACGCACAACTATCTCACCCCAGTGACTATACGTGTTCTGCATTTGAAGGTATAGGGGAGAAGGAGAGCCTTCATTTTTGAGTCCTGTGACATTTTTTCTCCTAATTTCTCCCTCTATGCTTAAAACTCTTAAAACTGTGCTCTACTGATCAAGGTTGGTGTAAAGGATCTCAGTGGAGTCTGCAAATGCTTGTGTGAGCATCCATCCTTTGTGGGTCTATGTTCCATGTTTGTATGTTTATGAGTAGCTTGTGGAGATGTGGGAAACAATGGGGGGGCTATGGTTGCATCTGGACTCTGGGAAACAGGCTGATCAGTCTCTCTCACCCACAGCCAAACCCCAGCCAGCCTAAGAGTTTCAATCAATAACAAGTCCCTGTAGCTGCCCCGAGCAAGCTGCTTGAAAAGTCAGAGTAGCATGAAATGGCCATTATTAAATTACTGGGACGGACACATTTAGAAGGCCATTGCATTAAGAGAGCAAGCTCTTCCAATTAGCGGATCAGCACATTAATAGCCCTGGATGAGAACACCATCTGATCAAAGATTAGCCGCACACACAATCTATTGACCTATTTTAGTGGTGCACTGATAGCAATGTATATAGCATTTGTAAATTGTAGTACGATCCCGTTTCCTCTTACCAAAAGGAAACAATGAAATATGCTTTCTGCCTTCATCCTATTCATATTGGGACCCAAGTTCCTTTATCTTCCTGCCATGGTTCTATGAACATTCTGCTGATTCAAACCTCATCCATTTGCAAGTAATAAAGCTGCATTACCCACAAAGAGGGATTGTTGTGAGATCAACATTCTCCCTGTTCACTATTACTATGAGTATTTTCTTTAGAGGGAAAGTAAGAGCAGCTTTATTCTTGGGTGCAGCTCAAAGCCCATGGCATTTGTTTAAAATGAGATTGAAAAGGCAAGTTGCTGCAAATTTCAGTGACTTATTGAGTAATAGAGTTACTCTGAGCTCAGCGACCTGTTTTAGTTTGGTGTATATCAAGAGAATATTCCATCTCAAATGATTAAAACTAAGAAAACAACATGGGGAAATTCACTTCCATTACTATGCACACTTATTTCTAGAACAGGTTTTTTTTTTCTCTTTTCTTTTTGCTGAAGAAGGTCTTTTTTTTTTTTTTTCCTCCATGAGCTACTTACACCAACACACATCCAAAAGAGAAGATTCGTTGTTCCTGCATCACATTTTATACAAGCCTTCTTGAGCTTGGCACATCATTGAGTCTTCGGAGCCTTGAGCATATTTTTAGTGCTTTTGTGAGGGATGTTTTTAATATGAATTATTCACCCCTGAGAAACACAACTTTGTATGCTAGCCCTTGTTTTTAAAATGCACCTTGTTTGCTCCTAATTTTACAGCCGGTCAGGCAGAAGTACAGCGACTAACCTGCGGGTCAGGCTGACAGCTGGGAATTGCCATTTCCCCATGCACTTTCAGGGTGGTTGCAGCGCCTGTGAGTGCACAAACACAAGCTGAGTACATGCAGGCAGAGGTTATGGTGTACCTGATCTGCTGGGATGCCGGAATGATTATTTCACTCATTGCTGTACTGAATAAACCTCCAGCCCCCACCACTATCACATATCACTATCAGCCACACAACCCTTAACCACCTTTCTATTATGTAGTTTTTTTACTCTTGCTCACCCTAAGGCAGAAATGCATTCAATTCAATTCAATTCAACTTTATTTATATAGCGTCAAATCACGGCAATGCCATCTCAAGACGCTTTACAGACAGAGGGGAAAACATAATGAAGGCCAATTCATAACAGCCTATATAAGGAAACCAACAGATTGAGTTGAGTCCAACTCAATCTCCCATCCTGAGCAAGCACACTGGCAACAGTGGGAAGGAAAAAAACTCCCTTTTAACAGGAAGGAAACCTCCGGCAGAACCCGGCTCAGGACAGGCAGCCATCTGCCTCTGCTATGTGGGGGGAAGAGGACAGAAAGACAACAGACAACAGGAACTGCTACTCCCGGCCAGGGAGACCTGCTGAGACAGGAGACATACATGTTAATGATGCAACACTGTTATGGGGGGGGGGGGGGGGGGGGGGGGGGGGGGGGGTAAAAGAAAGAGATAAAGAGAAAAAGAAAGAAGCTCAGTGTATCAGGAAATGTCCCTCAGCAGTCTAAACCTATAGCAGCATAACTAAGGGATGCTAACCATCCCTAGCTATAGGACTTATCAAAAAGATAAGTCTTCAGCCTAGTCTTAAAGGTGGGGAGGGTGTCTGCTTCCCTAACACTAACTGGGAGCTTATTCCATAAGAGAGGGGCCTGATAACCAAAGGCTCTGCCTCCTGCTCGGCTCTTTGAGACTCTAGGAACCACAAGTAAGCCTGCAGTCTGCGAACGAAGTACTCTACTTGGTATATAAGGAACAATGAGGTCTTTGATATATAGTGGTGCCTGGTTGTGGAGGGCTTTATATGTAAGGAGAAGGATTTTAAATTCTATTCTAGATTCAACAGGCAGCCAATGAAGAGAGGCTAAAACTGGAGAAATATGATCTCTCATGCTTTAAGGAGATGCATCCAACAAGCAATGGTTACTGTCTGCATATATTGATTACACACTCCTATATTCACCCACACAGACATAAGCTCAGTATCCAGTTTAATTTTTTAACCTTTGACCTTTTTGGATGCGGACTGCTCAATATATCAGGACTGAGCAGCAATACATTGTAGGCTCTTCTGTAGTTTTCTATATAAATAACAAGCTGAAGTTGCTTCATGGAGGTTTTACGTGATGTACAGCGTTTAGTAATTTCACTCGCAGATGTGAATGTTATATGTTTTGACAGTTAAGGCATCCCACAAAGTTTTTATCATACATTATTTATTCGTTAATGAGATTTTTTTTTCCCGGTGAATCAGGATCCAGTCAGGTTGTGCAATATAAAAACATCTCCTTAAAGCATCACCGGCCCCGAGAGGCCAGCAGTGTTTTGACTGAAAGAATCTTGCTCCTGAATGTTATCCACACAATTCTGAATTTCTAGTCAGCAAAATTGGTCAGGCAGAAATGTATCTACAACGTGATGAAATATTGAGCCTGTTTTGTTAATGAATTCACTCTTAACTCTCTATCCTTCCGTGACTTGGCTAAGATATTGATGAGATGAAGCTTTCAGTCTGCTTGTCTGCTGAACTTTTGGTTTTGAGCAAAGAATTTGGACAGTGTTTTGTACAACATATTCCTGTCTTTTGTTAACTGGCCAAATTTTACCACAGGATTTCACTCTCTCTCAGCAGTAAGCGTTGAAAGTTACTGCACCTCTTTAACCTGTTTGGTTGGTAAAACAGAAGAAACAGAGAGTGGCATGTTGAAATACTTCAGTATCACAGCCTGACAGAACCGTGGAGGGTGCATATTCCCACACTGCTTTGTGGCTTCCATGTCATATCCTGCTGATTCAATCCCCAGAAATCTGATTGGCAAACTTCACCTTTAGGGCCACTGAGGCTCTGCTGCTATCTCTGATAGCAGCGTGTTTCTCTCGTCTATTTCCTACCAAACATCCTTCTCTGCTCATCTACAGCACACTCCCAAGAACAAACAAGAGATTAGATACAAAAAAAAACCAAAAAAAAAAAACTGCCTGCTCCTGGCCCACATGGAAGTGGCCCAGATCTGGTGGTAAAGGGAGGGAGCTGTAGAAGCCTGCTGCCAGGCCGAGGGCCAAGGTTTGATCCCCAGTCGACTGGCATCCTTCCAGCCCAGAGGAATGAGTGTTCTGCTGCAGTGCAAAGTATGGAGCTCCTGCCCCCCCACCATCCCCCCCGAGGATGATAGATGCTCTGTTCGCTCTCTACAGCAGGGAGAAAAACATTAGACATCTGTATAATTGACAGAAGAGACAAAAACAAAAATGCAAAAAAGATGGAAAAAGAGAGACACAAGGAGACAGATTGTGTGGGTGTATGTTTGCACATGAGTGAGACATCGGGCAAGGAGTGTTTGTTTTTTAATTGCTTCATCTGTGTGTAAAAAAAAAAACAACAAAATGGAAGATATTACAGGGACAAAAAGACACAAGAGATGCAAAACAAGAAGAGGAACAGAGTGGCAGTAACTGTGAAAGAAAGCAGGAGTGTTAGGGTGGGCGGAGAGGTAGGAAGCTGGCACAGATGAGGCTGGCTCTCATTCAACAGGACATCCTTTCGCACATATTACACGTCCTCTCCAATCCTCTCACAGAACCAGCACTGGAGCTGCTCTGTTGAAAACAGGCCTGCAGACTTTCTGACTGATGAGACTGCCGGTATTTCACGGCTGTGCAATGCTTTGTGATCCAAAGTCTCAGAAACAGTATTATTCCACGGGTTTAACAGCAGGACTTACCCTAACAATAGGGCAAGGGTTGGCATATGATCCAAGGGCGTAATCTTATTGGGAAGAGAAGATCAGACTTTCAGAAGAGAAACAAGAAAGAAATTCCCATCCTTTTTGTCTGGAATGTAAACACATCCAAAACGACGAGTAAAGGAGGCCAACATGGCAATGACAAACAAAACTAAGTCAGCTCAAGCGATGTGTGTCAGTTCACACAATCACACTGCTGAACACAGAGCAGTGCAACTCGATAAGTCCTCACCATGTCAGAAAGTTGCAGCCAAATGGCCCCCATTTAGAGAACATGCTCCTAAGTGCTGGCCGACATCCACATCAAAGCAACCCAACAAAAGGGAGATTGCGAGCTGGTGCGCGCAACTTTCCAGGGAAAATAACACAATTATAAGAGAACACAGACACTTTCATTATTAATGAAGTTGCTTTTCAACTGCATCACTGAAAAGACCTCTCAATAATTTATCACCATGGAGACGCATGTCAAGTCAGTGTGCTTGGACACTTCATGAATATCAAATAAATATGCAAAGCAAAAGAGGTATACATCATTAAGCACTCTTTAGAACTGCTTTACTGAGGTTTTGCAACAAATCAGGGATCCTTGATGGCTCTTTGCACCATCGTATCAATGGGAGTCCTTTGACTTGATCTTGCTTCATGGAAAAAAAAAGCCTTGATGAGACACTTTGCAAGCCACTGTGCCACAATATGACTGTGCCACTTGGCATATAATGATCGGTTTTAGGGGAAGGGGTGGAGAGGGAGTAACATGACTGTTAAATTCTGACTTAATGACGATTCTCCATCAGCTATTAACGAGACGTTTCTCATTAGTTAATTGAATAACTTACACATTCCTCAAAATTTGGATTAATTCAAAGCATTAGAAGTTGATGATCTTGTGATGAAAAGGCTGAGCAACACTCTGTCTTTATCGCTATTAACAGCCCGATGAAACGTGGGCATTCCTAACATAGGATCAATGGCTGGTTGTAAAAAAAAATAAAAAAAAATATCTACAACATGTATTACTAATTGTGGTTTAATGATGATACAGTTATTGTATGTTATGTCTCCCAGAAGATTTAATAAATGTGTTAAATTCTTTCATATACAATATAAAATGTAATATGAAATACCTCCATATGCAACAAATAAATACACTGTGTTCTTTGATTACAATAGCCAGAAGATGTCTTTTCTTTTCCTTTGGCACTGTCAAGTTTTCCTGAGGTTTTACATAAAGTCTGCCAAAACTTGAAAAGGGCTTAGCCAACTATAGGTTAGGCTGAATCAACTCAGATGGCAACTTTCTTTATTTCCTTTTCCTCTGTTTACTTATGACCATGTAGGTGCCAGAAAGTTGAGTAAGTTGACAATCAGGTGGAAAACCTTTACAATGAAAAAGCAAACACAAAAATAAAAATTACTTAAAGTGGAACTATTATGTGCATTTCAGGCTAATTTATTTTTATTTCTGAGACCAGAAGGGCTGGGATTGATCGAGTTATTGTCACAAATCGCTTTATTTACTTCAGACCGACCCTCTCCGTAGGCTGTCAGATCAGCCTGTGGGCAAAACGAGTGGATTGAGACTCTTCCGCATTAAGCCCCGCCTCCTGCCACCACGCTACATCGGGAGCGCGCACCGCATCTGCTTTCGCCATCAATGTAACATCTCATAAACAGAAGGATTAAGCTAATATGAACTCAATAAAAAGACAAAATACACATAGCACACAGCCCTACATGTTGGAACCTGAATCAGACCCTGAAAACAAAGTGGAAAACAGCAACCCACAGCAACGAATGCAGCAGGATGTCTCTCTTTGGTAAACTCACCAGCCATCGTTGGAAATAACTTTATCCGACGTTTTCCACCCGCCTGATGTATTTGTACATGCCCTTGTTAACCAGTAGAAGGTAACCAATCACCGAACCTTATCCCCCGGGACGTCACAAGGATTTCGAAGTAGAACAAACTCTCTAAAACGACACGTTTTTCGTCGCCATGGAAACCGCATGGAGAGAGTGCTGGAACTCAAACTCAAACTCAAACATGCATTTAGGTGATAAAAAACTGTGCCGTTCACATGTCTGATGAGGATTCAACACTGTAACACTGTAGAAAGCTCAGAAAACATGAAATACCATAATAGCACCACTTTAAGTTATCTGTAGATATAACATACAGAGAAGAAGCACAAATGCTCTTTAGCTATTGCTCAGTTTATGTGATTTACAGACACACACTATCTCATATAAGGGCATTCTACTCAACTTAACTTTATTGGTTTAGATAAGATTCTGTTACAAGTAAATACCACCTTAATGTAACTGGAGTCATTATAGCAACACACACACACACACACACACACACACATATATATATATATATATATATATATATATATATATATATATATATATATATATATATATATATATATTACATTCTGGAAAAAGTATAGGGGGATATGGTGGGGTTCTTGTGAAGTAGTGAAGTAGTTGCTCTCATGACTCATCCATGGCAGCACTTCCTGATCAGTCAGTAGCTGTTTTTGGGGTTTGTTGCTTGCGGATTAAGGGAGAGGTGGGTCTACGGAGTCATTGGTTGGGGAAAGAAGTGGAAGGGGTTAATCATGGATACAAAAACAACAGTGTTTTTCAGATTTATTCACTTGAGACCTGTTGTAAAAAATGTATTTCCTAAAATGCCGTTGCCATGTGGACAAAGTGTCCAAGAAAAAAGAAATAACATTCAGCAGATACCTAAACTTGTATCAAAGTCTTAAAGTTTTAACAAAAGGTGCAACAATGTACTTATCCTACCACAGAATACATCTCTTTATGTCTATCATTGCAAACACAGTTTCAGTTTGCAGTTCTGGATGAAGTGGCAGGCTTTGCAAAGAGACAATTATTTTCATGGGTAGTCCTGTCACGGGGGCATGATTGTTTCTCATGTTGTGCTGCTTAGGGTAGGGTAACTTGCATTCAGCAACATTTCAGTAGTACTGAGATAACCGCAGAGTTCTTGAACATTTTACAAAACTATGCACTGCCACTGTTAGATGACCAGAATTATTTCATTATTTCCACCAATAATATTCTAAAATATTATTTGGACCTATAACTTACTGATGACATTGTCACATAGTGACAAAAGCCAAAGCCTTTACTTATACGGTTCCTTTGGTGGAATGTCCTTTTATACCTGATTCTGACACACTTACCAAATCTGCTGATCTCCAGATGGTACACTTTTCTACTTCTTTCCCTCTCTATGTTTATGGTATCAAGCATTATACTTGTTCTGAGTTTACTAAATAAAAAATTTGGCAGTGACAATGCTAAATATAATTCCTTGTTGACGTTTTCCAAAATAAATGTTAAAATTAATCACATCACAGATTTCATTGCATTTTTGAAAAATATATATTTTCTATGATTATTGCTATTATATTGAATTATTCATGGCACACCCAAATAATCTAACTCTCCATCATTCAATAGTGCGTTTTGAAAGCTCAGTATAGAAAAGTGAACAGATAAATTCCACATAAGTCAGAATGTTTTTAATCAGGAGGTTTTATGCAGGTTTAGCTTGGCAGCGTGATGCTGAGCTGCTAGCTATCATGCTGCCTCTTCTCTAATTGCTATGCAAATGTTTGGCACTTTTAGAAGACCAGAGCAACTCATTTGGTGTACTGTTAGATTTGGTTCTTAAAGATGCAAAACACAACCCATTAACTTAGTGGGGTAATAGGCAAAAGTTCTGCTATGTGTATGTGAGCACTTGGGCAAATGTGCGCATGCATGTTTATCAGGTAATTGGTGCTGTATGTGTGTGTGGAGGGAGGGAGAGGAGGGGGTCTCTGAGGAAGCAGGTGTTACTCATACTTGGTGTTCTCTTGGCTCATCACTAATGAAGTTCAATCTGGATTTGTCTTTGACTCGCAGGTCTCAGTGTCCAGTCATTATGGACTTGCTAATTTTGGCTCTGTGCTGTATACGCTGTGTCCATGTGTGTGTGGCTTTGACAGAAAGCAAATGTGTATTAGTATAGATACACAGGAACTTCTCCAGCAAGTGCTTTTATCAGCAAGCTGGCCAGTCAACCCAGTGCTGCAAAATGCAAAGAAAAACCAGAATAAATTCTTGCAACATCTTAGTCGTCTTTTTTCCTGTCTCAGACTTTTCATTTCATAGACTGTGTGTGAACTGTGGACACTCTCAGCACATCCAAAAATGTAGAAAATGATGAAGAAAATCTTTGCCTTTTTTGTTATGAATGAGGACGATGAAAAAAAAATCTTGTCAATGATTCCATATCAGTGCTTCTGCTATGACACCACTTGATAAATGTCTGTCATTGTCTTTTCATGTAAGTGTGGCACAATCTCCCCTCTCTGAAAGCAGTGGGCTGGATGTCCTCACCTTGGAGGTTAAGCATCAGCTCATCAGAAAGGCCTGAGGGTGGGACAAGAGAACCTTGTCACAAAAATGAGTTGACCAAAATAGAATTTGGATCACCTGTGAAGCAAATGTACATCTCATTATGTTTATGCAGCAAATTAGGACCCTATTTTCACCCTCTTTGCCTTTCTCTTCCTTTTTTCTTTGTTCTCCTCTTCTGAGCTGCCACCTCATACATCATCTGCCTCAGTGGATCCCAAAGGAGTTCAGATCTCCATGTTTAATCGAAGAAATCATGACTTTCCACAAGTAGATTGCTTTATTAACACCCAGCCTGAGTGGTTTAGAGCCCTTCTGAGTCTCTTGCAACTAAAAGACAAACTTAGTGCACTGGTCAGCATAAAAGGAATTTTCAGTCCTATGATCTTATCATTTTTCACACTTTAACTCTCGCTCACACTTAGAGGCTCATTGTGAAGTGGGCAGTATTGATCTATTTACCTACCCTTTCTTCTCCCTTTTTTCTGAGCCCTCTAACTCTTTTTAACCCCCCTTTCCCACTCACACACATAAACACCACACACACACATCCTATTTCCCATAACATATGTAGCATTTCATCAGATGAAGACCAAGGCCAAGCTTGGAGCTTTCAGGGCTACATGGGATTCATTTAATTTGCAGCAACACGAAGGAAAATGAGGCCAGATCGGCAAGGCTCATTCACTCTAGCATCCCTGTCATAATGAGCAACAGCTAATAAACCTCATCCATTTCTCAAAGATAAGAAAAAAAAAAAAACAGCTCTCATTTACGTACAGCAAAATGTCTGCAGTTTCATAGATAGGCAGAATTCACTGATCAGTTTTACAAATAGTGTTACACAGTAACTACTTTCCTGCCACATATGTATACACATGTGACTAAGGGGTTTATTAAGGCACAGTGCCCTCCAATAAAATTGACTTAACTTAGATAGATTTCGCAACGCAAGCCTATTTTAACACACGCTGAATAAGCTGCTTTTAAAAAAAAAAAAAAAAAAAAACCTGGGTAATAATCTATCACCTTACAATTACTGTATGTATATCCTCGTCCTAATAATATTTCAGCATGTAAATGCATTTCCAGGAACTGAAGCAGAACAAATGTGCAAAAGTGCAAATTGTTTTTCCCTTCCTAATGAGTATATATTTCTTGTTAATGAGTATGTATGCTTTATAATGCTTGGAACAACACCCACGCTCAGATGTTCTGCTTGTTTTTATCAGCAGCTGTGGTAAACATTTCTAAAAAACACCTTGCTGGCACACTTGTGTAGCTTGGGAAAGGTGCACATTAAACTTTTTACCGCGCGCAGCCCATTTAAAATTCTTGACATGAAATGGAGTTGACCTCTCTGAGGAATTGAAAGGCAGGGTCTATTTTTACTGATTCCACTCTGGCTGTTAGGGAGGGTAAGGTGGGCCGGAGTTGCCAAGAGAGCGATGGATAGCCAGAGGTCCAGGGTTTGTTGAGCTGCCAATCACTTTTGGGTGTTAATGTACTGCATAACAATGCAAACCAAGCTTCTATTAACAGATGTAACTAGCATTACATTCTCAAATACAAATGGCTTAAACACATGATGAGAGGCAAATAAACTATGGAAACTTAAAGTGATCAACAAGGGTTGTGATTTTTTCTTTTTTTATTTTCTTGGATTTTAGATGGTGAGCACAGATAAGGTGCAGGCAACTGTGGTGAGTTACATTATCTCATTTTTTTTTCATAGAATTAAATTCTTTGAAAAAAAAATTTAAAAGAAACAAATTTATGACACATAATCCCTAAAGTACTGCTAGGACAAACTCATCCAATATTCTGTAGTTTGTGGCTAGAAGGCACACTGCTATACTGTACCACCGGCAAGCAACAGCAGTTTTTTATTTTCTTCTCTTGTTTTTTTTTTTTTTTTTTTTTTCCTCTCACAATTTCCCTTTTTTTTTGTCACTTAACCCACTACAGAAGAAAAGGGAACCAGAGTTTGAATTCACACCACACTGTGGTTTGAAGGTACTGACAACAAAAAAAAAGAAAGAAAGAAGTGATAAATAGATTTACAGACACGACTGAATAAGTGAAGTGACACCACATTCCTCCAGAGCTCTGTGTAGGAGTCTCTGCATGTCAACTGTTTGCGTATGGGGTGGTTTTTTTTTTTTTTGGTTTTTTTTTGGTTTATTTTTTACTTTTCTCATATTGAGCAGCAGTCATGCCTTCCAGCACACCAACCTTCTGGAAGTCCATCAACACAACATGATCAGCACAGCAAAATGTGTGTACGTGTTAGAATGAGAGAGACAGAAAGAGAGAGATAGTGAGTGAGAAAGAGTATGCGTTTCTGTGCTGAACAAGCACAATGGTAGCTCCGCTCCACACTCCTCCATTCACGATTGCACTGTGGTTTCATCATCTATATCACAGGTTTGATAGGCAGTTCCTCTCACAGAAAACCTGCAGAGGGGCGAGCCAGCGTTCAAATGAAACCCTCTTTATCAAATTGTAATGAAGTGCCTGAAGTGAACACAGGGTTAACTAAATTGCATATCCCTTCCGCTGAACTCGCTACACTCACCAACACCTCGGCACGCCGTTTTAAGACACAGGGGCTTTGTAACTACAAACGAGATGAGAGAGGTGTTTCTCTACCTTAAATCACTGTGAAATGTGTCTCACTTGTTAGAATTGCTGCTTGGTTCTATAGCCGGGGGCTGAAATGAAGCGTCTGAGGTATTCTGGGTCTCTAACATCACACCCGAGCTGATGTGTGCTCCCTCTACCACACCTTGACAGTGACTTTGTATGACAGCTGATATAATGTGATTTCTCCTGTCCCCGGGGTCTGAGTCTGATGATGGAGACTTCTGGGGTCTGCTTTGCTTGCCGGCGACAACCGTGACAGAAAGGGGAAAAAAATTGCTTGAGCATGATGATCACTGGCATTTTTCACGCGGCTTGGAGATCCCTCCGTCTGTGCCCTGGTGCCAATGCTTCGCTGACAGAGAAGTTAAGTGTCTAAATTCATCCTGAAATTATTGACCTTAGTTTGGGCACGTCGTTGTCAAGTGACTGAAGCATTTAGGTTGTGCCAACCCACAAACACATATTGCATAGCAGTTTGGTTCACTTTAGCATTATATCACGAATTTACGACAACAGAATGATGGTGATGCATAGGATGTCACTTTTATGGTAAATGTGACACATCAGGTGAAACTGTGGTGTCTTGTACCTGCAGGCAGTACAGGCCTCCGCTGTCTCTGCCACTTATGGACAAAAACAAAACTAACTATTTCTTTCATGCTTGGGTGTTCAAAACATGAAGCGTTTCTTTCAGTGAAGTAAAGATGTGTGGATCGGAAAAGATTTTCAACTAATTACCCAAAACTTCATTTTTTGTCATTTCTAAAGTTTAAAAAAAAGGAAAAAAAAAAGTTGGTATAGACTGGTCCTAGCTTTGTAAGTATGAAGAATAAATTTTAAAAAAATCAACATGTTAACGAAACAAATTATGTAGCTTGAGTTATGTTGCTAACAAACAGACAGAGAGACAGACAGACAGACAATACAACACAGCCAAATTCTTAACCTTCTCCTGGCAGAGGTAATTGATAAACATACAGATCAGCAACAACTGTGGTTGTACTATTTTCATTTGCAGCTCCATGACACTAAGAGATAAAGATTTTGAGCTTTTAGTTTTAGGAAGTGCAAAAATGAATATGTGTGAGATAGAGAGAGAGAGAGAGAGACATAGATGTAGACATATATGCTGAATAATGGCACTGAATCCCTGATGTCCATTATAAACCAGTAAAAACTGGATTGTTCATAGAATACATCCAGTTCCAGACAGGTGGGTGTGCAATTCCAATCTTACACAAACAACTGGCCCTGGCCTGCTCATTGGTGTTACTCATTGACTGCATATAAAGAGATGGACGTAGCCTCTGTGACGTCACCCGTAGGTTTCTGAAGAGTTGAATTGAAGCTCGGTGGGCAGTTCCTATCGTTGCCATGTTGGCAGCGTAATGCACATCGTCTCGCTCGGAAAATACAAATATGGGCAAAAAAGGTGGAGCTGAGAGGGGCGCTGTGAGCGTCATGCCGGATGATTGACATCGAGTGAACTCTGAGCTTTCTGGAGCTAAAAGCTAACCGAGCTAACCCGGAGGTAATGGGAGCTAACCAGCTAACGGAGGTAAGTGGGCTAAAGCTAATTCACGTTGTTAACCGGCAAAAAACCATGGTTGTTCTACGTTCTTCTCACTTGAAGCCGGAGATTGGTACCTGTCAATCAAAAGAACACGCCCCTAAATATGCCGAACTTCGAGATTAAATTACTTTTAAACAGGCGAGTTAGAAAAAATTTCACTCCCCCCGCAGTTGTCATGAAGGTAAACCTGACCTATGAACCAAAAATGGATTTTTGAACCAGGCTGTAGACATGTTTATTTCTGTTGTGAAGTTGGTCTTTTTAACATGGGAGTCTATGGGGATTTGCTCTGTTTTGGAGCCAGCCCCTAGCGGATGAACTTCAGTTTTATGCACTTCCGCATAGGCTTCACTTTTAACCACCAGAGGTTGCCGCTTGGTGTTACTATGATGACAGAGACCCTCTGTGCCTGAAACAGAGACAAGCTGAGTTCCAGTTCAGGGTCTGTGCACTTCGGGGTGTGTGGACTGTAGGCCATAGAGTGTCCTACGTAGTGTGGATGCTCCAAAGCCACTTACTGTTACTCTAAATAAGACAGCCTACCAGTGTACAAGATTTATCTGTTGTGCTCTAGTTCTCTGTTGCCTAGCAATTGCAGATGCACAATGTATCCAATATCCAGTTTATCCTTTCTTCTCTTTTTTTATGTTTTATTTTTGGTTTATGAAAGTAGCATTTTGAGGAAGCTTTTCCATCCAGAAGGAGGAAGAGAACCAGACAACTCTGCATTGTCCGTCACATCTTGTGTTCTTTGTTGATACTCACACCTTAACAGCAAGAAAATAATATGGATGCCTCTCAACCTAATAACCCCCAGGGTAATGTCAAAATGCTGCTCCCATCATTGTTGCAGGCTCCAGTCAGCATTTAGAGAGTCACACTCCCTCGTTTACGAAACACTGAATCCCAGCTTCCTTCCACACTTCCTTCCGGCGTTTTATTCCATCTAAATAATGCAGCCACAAAGAGTCATTGGGGGAATCCATTATAGGGAGACTGATATAAAATGCTGGGATGCATGATCAGACACTCTTATCACTTTCACAGAGCATGTTATAGAGCAGCAGGGAGAACTTTGTATTGTCATGTCTCTCCTAAGTGCTTAACCCTTTAGTTGATGTGATAACGATATGCAATCTGAACAGTTCAGAATATATCACAGTACCCCCCCCATCTACATTAGATCCAGATGATGTATGATGAGGCAGGGGTGTGTGCTCATGGAGTGTGGTTAAAGGACATTTCAGGGCTTGGGTGAAATTAACTTTGTGCTCCAACACTTGTGTGAAGTGAGTGACTACAGTCGTCACGGTTTGTGAAAGAGGATGAGAAAAAATCTATTCAGCAGCCATACGAAGGACACACACACACACACACACACACACAAAAGAAAAAAGTTGTATCCACCCAGATGAGCTTCTGAAGCAGTGACGGCATTGGTAAAAAATGTCATAATAAGATTGGAAGCACTGGAGAAGCCAACCCCGCCAGATGATTTATTTGATGTCTATTCATTTTACTCTCAGCAGCTTCTCTGAGAGGATACTGTTAATTACATATAGCCTATTGAAGAGCAAATGAGCTTGACAGTGTTCCATCATGTTGTCACAGGAGGGAGAGAAAGAGTGTGTGTTTGTGTGGGCACACACGCACACAGGTGGAGTCTGTTATGCTCTTTCTCCTTTGCGCTAATCTGCCTGTCAGTAATGAAGTCTGAGGCTTAAGTGTGGGAGAGAGCAGGCGTCATCCATTAGTCTCATCCATTTCCATTAATGTTCACGGATTACTTATTATTCCATGATTAATAAACACTCGGCAAGCGTGTCCTCATAGCGGCTTCAATAAGGACAGCTTCATTAATGATTAGTTTTAAGGCTATTAATATCCTAGTTACTGGCATTCACAGCCAGCAGTACTGTAGTTCCACCTGGATTATTATTGTGAGTGTTTTATGAAAGCATCTGAAGAGAGGTGAATAAATATAGGTGCATTAGTCACTGGCATTAGCTTCCACTTTCAAGGTAATAATTTCATAAACAAGTCACATTACCTTGGTATTTGGACATCCTCGAGGAAAAAAGCAAGTAATCCAATTAGTGAACTGCATGAGGCGCTATTGATTTCAGAAAAAAAACATTACCCAATCAATTTTGGAGGAGTAATGAAATTCCTTTACTTTGTGTTTCAAAACAGTATGGGAGTATGTGCACGCATACGTGAAGGTGTGTTTGTAATACTCGCAAGCTGAAAGCAAAATTGCATCTTCGTCTTGTCTCTCTGACCACATCTTAATAGGGTGCAGAGGTCTCCCACTGCCTGAATAAATGCACATACAAAATTACACGAAAATCCAATATTAATTCATTTAGGATGAATTTTTACCTTAAGCAGTTTACCACACTTCTCTGAATTGCAAACCACAAATAAACTCAATATCCTGATACCTGTTTTCTATTGAACCCCCCCATGATTCATGGCAGTCAGCAGCATACACAAATTGTCATCCTTGTCCTAAACGACACACCTCTTCAGTGCTCATTTTTGACAGGACTTGAACTCCTGCCACTGTAACTCTTAGTTGGATTATATATTGGACACAATTAGATTCTAGAGGAGTGGTATAAATAGCCTTGGGATGTTTGCATGAATTACACCATGCCGGAAACTATTGTAATGCGTTGTGTTGCAGTGTTCACATTTTGCCTGCACAAATCTCCCTGGTCTCATGACACTAATCCCAAGCATAGTAAATTCTGTGTTGTCTCCTTTTACACCATGCCCGAGGTTGTTTTCTTTTCAATATTCTCATAGGCAACTATTACTTGATTAGTCTCCAGAACATTTTAAGGGTGAAACTATTGATTGTATGCAAATGGAATTAATCTAAGACACAATTAAGCCAGCAATCGTTCTTCATTTTTACTATATTTCTCTGTACTTTAAATCAGAAGCTTTCCCCACATATACTCCAATCCAATTATATAGATAAATAGGCTAATCATGCCACAAAATTTTAATATGTGGTCTTTGGGCAAGTCGATAAGAGTAATCATTCACTGTGCCAAATTCACAGCACAATTTTAGATAAGGGAGATGGGCCGAAAAAGAGAGAGGGCAAATTGTACTGATTAATACTTCCGCATTAGGCATTAACGTATGGAACATAAGGGAGTCAGATAAGGGGAGAAGACATTTCATTAATGTAAAAGAAACATTTGATTAGAAGGCTTTTCTATTTACCTCACTTTTCATAATTCATTGGAAGGGATGAGCGCCTTTACAAAAACATTATTGCTGCTCTTTGTAAAAAGCAATAAATGTGACGTAAAGTGGAGAAACCTTCTGCCTGAAACCAAGAAAACAATGCAAACATCGTCAGGAATTTCAGCCGATGGACTTTAGTTGCAGAGAAAACCAAGGACTTTAGCTTATATTAGAGAGATTATTTTTGAGCAAAGCTTTAATGTTTCATAGCTTTCTGTTTTAAAAATACAACTCCACATGTGGAAAGGCCCAGTTTGAACACAGTTTTCATTGCTGTTTTTTTTTTCCTGTATCTGTGCTCCCCTTTTATTACAGATCTGAAAATCAGGTAAGGTTCTCTTTTGTGATATGTTTTATCTCTTGTTCATGCAGGTTGACCAGCAGCAGGCATGAAGCAGAGCATGGTAAATGTGACAGAGGCAAGCTCTGAAGCAGAAATGTCATAGAGTCATTGCATCAATGTCAAGCAAGATGGATGGAAAGTGTTCAATATTCAGAGGAAATCAAATGCTTTTGAAAAGAAGAGAGGCAGATTTATCAATCCAGGCCAATGGTGTTCTGGTAGAGCTAAAGAAGCACAAGTTTGTGCCATATAGAACACCTGCCTTAAGAAAAAAGAACATCAAAGTCAATATAATCCTGCTAATTGATTAGATCAATTTTATTGCAATGTTAAATATGCAGCTGAACACATGTTTGCACAGATTTTCTTTTGTACAAGTATTAGGTTTCTGCATGAGACTGAAATAGACGCAGATTTCACTATGTGCTGACAAAAGTATTTTGTACTATTATTTAATCAGTAATGAATACTTATTTGTAATTAGTGTGATTTTATATCGTCGCTGAGGATGCATGACGAACTGTACCTTAAAACCCATCATTTCCTCCATGTAACCAAAGGTTCATCTCCTTCAGTGTGACATTTTTGGCCAAATAGAAGTGACCGGCTGCTGTTTGGGAGCAGTAACATCTATCTATCCATCGATTTTCTGAACTGCTTAGTCCAGTTTAGGGTGGTGGGGAAGCTGGAGCCTATCCCAGCAATCATTGGCTGAGAAGCAGGGTACACCCTGGACAGGTCGCCAGTCCATCACAGGGCCAACACAGAGAAACAAACAACCATTCACACTCACATTCCCTCCTAGAGACAATTTAGAGTAACCAATAACCGAACATGCATGTCTTCGGACGGTGGTAGAAAGCCGGAGTACCTGGAGAGAACCAATGTATACACTGGAAGAACATGCAGAAAGACCACTGTTCAAACCTCCTGAGCAATAACATCTGCATTTTTATTTCTCAAAAACTATCTCATCCAGTGTTGTGGTCTTTGCTCCGCTTGCAGATGCTTCTTCAAAGCTGAAGTTTGCCACTAGCGCATATAACCCAGGCAAAAATCTGCATTTCATCACCATGCTATTTTTATTCTTTTATCCATAAATTAAAACTTATTTTTATTCTATTTCTCAACGCCTACTCACTTTGCCATCTCGCTAGATGAGGTGCACATGCACACTGAAAAGAATCGCTTAATTGGACACATTTTACCAGGCAGAAAAAGTGCAAACTGCTGGGAATTTTCCTTTTTTTTTTTTTTTGGAAAGTGTAGGTGGCACAGAAAAAAAAGGGGAAATACGGCAAAATGTCAACATTAATAGATTGCTTACTTACCAAGTAATGACGAACCTCTGTCCTTGAATTGCATGGCTAATTTATGAAGTTAATTATTAGGACAACAAAAAGTACAGTGTGAGTGTATGAAGGGGAAAAGGCAAAGCAGCACAACATAGCAAAGGGGCCACATTTAAAGTTTAGAACTTTAGCTTACTCAGATAAAAGACGTCACTTGAATTAAAACTTACTCACAGACACATGGTGATGTAGTTGCTGTTCCCTGCCTGATAAGGGAAATCCTTCCCCTTCTCCACATGAATATCTGCTTAGACTAAACACAGCACAGCATGACTGTGTTCACAGACATCTACCAGTGAGAAACAAATGCTTTCGCACTGAACCCTCAGTGAACATTCATGCTTGCATAGTATTCCATCTGTGTCTGTATGTATAATTTTTAATTACACGATAATCATCACTATTATTATCGACTGTGGGAAACATCCAATTTATAGTGATAGTATGAAGGCTTTTAGAATGAAATGAAGAGTGTCATTATGAAATATGCCACCAAGCAAACAGCGTATCCCGCACATTCAGCTGCCTCTGATCATATAGACCTCAACGATGTCTCAACCATAAAAGCTTATTTCATTATCCTTCCCCAGTGACAGTTTTAGTGCCAAAGTCACCTCTATTGATGCTGTTTTCCCCTGTGAAACCGACTAATGATCAATAACAAAACAATGTCTCCAGAATAGCAAAATACTGTCGTAAAATAGAGTGAAGACAAAAACTTCAAATGTAACAGTCTTTATCAGAAATCTGCACAAACATAAAATGGATAAATCAAATATTTAGGAGTGCTTAGATGGTGATTTAATCAGAATATATGCCAGTCGATCATGAATTTCAAGAAGAAATGTTTTAACTTCATACGTTCTGTAGTTTTACACATGCAGTGTGTCCTCTAGAACAGCAGTTTTAAATGTGGGGTTGATTTCTGGGGGTCGCCAGATAATTGTAAAACATAAATAACTGACATTTATTTATTTATTTATTTATTTATTTATTTATTTTTACCAGTGTTGTCAAAAGTAAACCAATCATGCTGGGATAAATCTGTGAAAAAGTGAGCACTAAATATCTGAATTTGGCATAATAGAAGCTGAATTTGTGCATGTAGGTGCTTTGTCACAGCAGTGAACTGAATCCACCAAAACTTTCTTTAACCTCCTTAATTATAAAGATTCTGACAGTTTTCCACCCTTACATTTAGATGATGACTGCAGCATGACTCATTTGCTATCACACAATATCCCTCAGTTGATGTGTGGGTGTGCATGTTCGCAGACACCAACTTGTGTTATCTTGGAGTTTGTGGCAATAAAGTTTGTGAATCACTGCTATATAAGGTTAGAGAGCCGTCCCATCTCATCTCATAGTGAAAAAGTGGCAGGTTACACCCTGGACAGGTCAGCAGTCCATTACCTACTGCCATTTAAGATTCACGAACATGCATGGCCTTGGACTGAAAGGCCTCGGCTCATCAGCTGTTTACAGAGTACCCACCACAGCACCCATTTACATTTTTTGTTTGTTTGATTTCCCTGTATTATTGGAACTTAAACTTGTTCATCTAAAAAGGTGGTCCAGTTTAGTACCTTTTAAAGACATAGTTGAATTTTGATCCAATCTGTATGTTTTTCTACACTTGATCTAGCGGTTGTGAATCGCTTATATTCACTAAAGGATGTGATGTGCCTTTGGTTAAGGAAGTCAAATACCATTGATGTTAATGTAATGAAAGTTACCTTTTGTTAATTGCTAAACAGTCATTTTCTCCTTGATCTTGACACTGGTATGTAATGAACTATGCTGTTAGGTCTTGTAATGGCACATTTAGGAGGATGGGCACTGGGTTGAAGGCCCAGCTGACATTGCACTAAGTAACAGCAACAAGCAGAACCAAGACAGATTTATTGCCCTGACATCATATATTTTTGGAGTTGCTGTTAATTAAAGCCTCTTGCATGTTATTTGTTATGAATACCACATTTGCTTTGTGTAATATAGAAACAAAATTATTATCTAACAGTCGGTTTAGATCTTTAGTTTTTTTTTAAAGTTAGACTGGGTGCATTTCTAACATCTCATTTTAATGTTGTTTAGCATGAACAAATTTCAACGTAATTGTGTTTAAACATAATTTCTTGAAGGAAATGTAACTCCAGCAAAGAATAAAATGTGGTTTAAAGAAATATAGTCAATGCCAAACTGCAACGGCAGCAATTAAACTCCTAAATCTATGCAGATGTGACTAATGTTTCTATTCTTGTTGGCTGAATATGGTACATGACCTGGAATAAATGTGCTCACAATGAGCCAGTCAATTGATAATGCTGTGGGTGATGGTAAGTAAAAAAATAAAAAATAAAAAAATCCCTTGGGTGGCCGAGGGAAATCTGGATTATATTACATTCCCACTCAGCAGCCACTGTTTCTGCAAGAAGCCCAGGCGTACTAATCAAACAACATTACTGTAGAAGATCAATAAACAGTCAAATTGATGTATGGTTCCACATTCCACTCTTACTATTTCTAAATTTATAAACATTCAATTAAAAAAAAAAATCTATGACTACAACAACTTTTTTTTATACATTAAAATACACGTTCATGAATGTTCATTGTTTATACTCACATTTTTAAATGGAAAGATTGGATATGTGATTTTGCGTCTGATATTAGCCTGTTTATAGCTCCATGCAACACCAAAGCATGAAGAGCCATGAAACTAGGCAGTATAAAAACATGACAGCAGTGCTGAACAGTGTATCAGAACATTGCTGTGTCTTATCTGTGCAAAGCAAGAGGCAATCTGAAATACTGATATGGAATCAGTCCCACAAAGGTTCAAAGCTAGTTGCTGATTCATAGCAGGGTCTTTATGCTTTGTAACAAACGGCAAGCTGCACATCCATACCCAGACCGGGTATCTGAATAGGCAAAAGCATGGACATGATACTCTTTCAAAACAGTTTGTTCAAGATAATTCTGTACATTGATATAGTATCAGTATCGAAATGAAGTAAGTTGATATCTGCACACTGCTGATTAAAGTGCATACCTGTGACTGTATGTGCGTATGTGTGTCTGTGTGAAGGGTTGTGGTGATATAATGCAAACTGTATAACCAAGCTATGTAGTCTGGCCCACTATCAGCTGAGAGGAGCTGCATATATTTCTTTCACAAATAATCTAATCTTTTTAATTTGAGAGATAAGGAAGAATTGGCTGTAATTATGTGCAGCTGGGTCTGTGAGGAATTCATAAAAAAAAATGAGGCTGAGCCCATCTGCTGACTGAGGAACCAGGGGAGGCAGCGACATTGCAGGGAGCGAAAGAATGAAAGAAAGAGACTCTAAAATCATTAAATCAGCCACTATCTCTTCTCCTCTGTCACTCAGAGAGAAAAAGAGGCACTAATGAAATATTAATGCCTTCCTTATTTTGAGATTTACATTAATCTTTCCTCTCTCCTTCTCTCCCCAGCACATCTCTGTATGTAAAAATGTGAAAGCTGTGCTTGGAATGACTTGAATATATATTTCTAATGAGATCGGCTCGCTGCGGAATGTCTCATTTTTCTACCTGTTTTGCAATCCAAAGTTGCATATATTGCACAGCAAATATGGTTGTGTGCTAAAGGATGGAAGGAATGAGACAAGGGACTGGGAGTGGGAGTGTGGGGTGGTTGCTTGATCTGACAGTGAAAAGACAGAGAGAATAAGAATAAAGTGAGAACAAGGGACTGAGTGAGAGAGGAAAAACTCATGCCAGAGTAGCAGGAGCAGGCATTCAGGCAAGACTGTGGCGGTTTCCTCTGGCCTCGTCCCATTTGGCAGAGCTTCAAATGGGAGAGCAAAACAAAAAGGCTGGGGTGTGGCTGTTCCTAGTGGGTGGGGAGAAATAAGAAGTGTGTCAGGTAAAACAGCCATGATTTTCTCAATGTCCACCCCCACAGAGACCTGAAGCAACGGCAAACCTGACACCACTGAGGCAACCATCCCTATCTTATATACATGAGCCAACGGAGCTTTAAGTATGCGGGTGTTAGAATTACCTCAGTTGTGCTTACACTCACATACAAGGCTAAATATGAAACCTGATGTAAACCTCTGCAGTACTCATATGTGTCCTTTTGTCTTGAATGGGCTTTGAAATTGGAATGTTTAAGACCCCTTGATACCGATCAACACTGTTTTACCTTGACGACTTCGCTATGAATGTTCCACTTATGTACAGTGGAAAAAAGTGGAAACACTGACACAGCTCCAATTTTATCAGTGCACAGTGAAAGTACCTAAGTGCAGATAAGTATGGATGGTATGGATCATTGATTCTTGAAGTGAGCTTTTCTCTGCACCATACTGCCTTCTGCTATCCCATCAGTGCTTCATCATTCTCTGAGCAAGCCTCTCCCCGCAGAACAGAGCATTCCCATGCTGTTCTACACGATGCAGTGATTTCCCTGTAGTGCTTCCATTGCATGTACATATATTTGCCACACAGATGTGTGAGCTTCCCCTCCGGCGTCCAGAGCTGCAGTGTGGCACTCTCAGTGTTCTGGTGGGGCAGTCATACACTATGCACACTACAGCAAATGGCAAACTGCACACTGAAAGCTGTAGCTGTTTCGGTTGTACTGTCTGATGTCTTTTCCTGCAGGGTGTATGTAGGCCTAAGAGTGTGTGTGTGTGTGTGTGTGTGTGTGTGTGTGGGGGGGGGGGGGGGGGGGGGGGGGGGGGGGGCCCAGTGAAAGGGTTGGTTGGAGGGATAGGGCATGGATAGGGTGTCTACCGAGTGTATATGTAAAAGAAAAAAAAAAAAAGATACCATGGTGTGCCAATCACAATGATAGACACTTTTCATCTTCCTTAGAGATAAAGGACAACAAAGAGCTGAGTTAATAGACAGGCATGTCTCAGAGGACAGCAAAGACTGCCTTATAACCCCGACATGAAAAAGTAGATACATTAATAGGACAAGGCAACTGGATTATTTTACTCACATTACTTCTCACTGAAAATGCTTCAGTATGAATACATAACAAGGCAAGTGATGCCAGATGCACTTCAAACCCAGTTTCAAATATAATAATGGAGGAAAAAGCAGTTGTTGAAAATATAAACTCAAATGAGATCAGTCAAAATTGAAAATATTAGCTTATTCATTCACTCCACAGTTTTTGAAGAGGTGAGTACACAGGTATTTTGGTACTTATTACTGCTCTGTCACTGCTGTTCAAACATCTATTTGAACCCAAGTTTTTTTTTAATCGGTCAGTTCTGCCTGTCCATTATCAAGTTCCCTCACCATCCCACCATTAAACTGTAGGCTTAGGCTAGATAAATTACATATGCAATCCTCCTCAATAAAGTCACAAAGAAATTCTGATTCTAACATGCAGCCTTGAAAAAATGTCCGAAAGACACTAAACTAAAACACTCTACTAAGCAATGCCACCACAAATAAAACTTCAAAAACATATGTTGTCAACATCTGTGATCTAGCAGGAAAAAGTGCTGACAGTCTTCTGATCGCACCATGTATTAGCAGGAAATTAATTAAAAAAGCATGCTTCTTATTCAGTACTCTGTCAACTGAGGTATCAATCATCAAATTGACCAAAGGACTGACAACACTTCCCCAAAAACATCTAAACCCCTCCCTTAAGAAAATATTGCTCTCAGTGGACCCCTGCGTTCCTTGAACACCTACTGGAAGGTGGTACGATCCCTGTTAAGAAACATTAATCTAAACTGAGTCAAATGAAAACTGAAAACTTAACAAAACAATGACTGGAAATATGAAAAAAAGGCTTTGCAACAGCAAGGCTCAAAAGTAGCTGTAAGAACTGAGAGAGATTTTAGACCAAATTTCCTACTCATGACAATAGAAAAGAAAGTCTAAAAAACCATGGTATATATGTGTTTCTGCACGTACACAGTGCCTTTTAAACTTTTTCTTGGCTGATTTACAATCTGTTTCTCAACAGGGCACCTTATCAAATAGATTTTTGTTTTAATTTCTTAATACTTTTAAACCAGCAAACCAAAACCAGACATTGCCAAAAGCACTCACAGAGTACAGACCTCCTCCTTACATTTATACACACACACACACACACACAAATATATATATATATATATATATATATATATATATATATATATATGAGCATTATTTTTGAAGCAGATGCTCTAAATGGAGAAGTATAACAACCTCCTCATAGTAGGGAATCCTTTTAAAAGTCCCTTGATCCAGGCGGTGGTCCAGATCACTATTAAAATCTAATCACTTGTTCCTTAATCTATATGTGAGATTTCCTGAACATTTCATCAAAATCCCTCCCCAACTTCTTGAGTAATGTTGCTAACAGACAGACTGAGAGAAGGGTAAACCAACACTACCAAATAATGCAGTTTCAGTCTTGCCCAACAGTAATTTCACATATAAAAGCGCCAGGACTAAACCATGGATCGTTTCAGGAAGTCAGTTAGTTTTTCAGCTGAGTCACTGATGCCTCCACGCTGGTTCTGACATGGCGATTTCATGTTTCCATTTGACACTAGGTTGCATTTACAAATCAAGCTAAAGATCCTGAAATAACAGCGTGCACTGTGAAAATGCAACTTATAGTGGTCTCTAAAACTGTTCCTGTTCATTGTGTCATTAGGGCCCTGCACACAGATAATATGAGCTGTGTTAGCATAGAGCCATTAATTGGACCTGTTTAGTGTGGCTGCCAGACTTGACCAGCGCTGTACCTTGTTTCCGGTCTTGTTTGTAGTTTTCAAAGATACCATTTCAAAATGTAGCTGTGGTGTTAGGCAAGGACAATAGTACATTGCATATTTGCTGAGAGTGGATAAGATTCTTTTGTAACCAGAGAAAGAAGACCTCATGTGAACAGTTCATGTTATGAAGGATTCACAATGCAGATTTGAACCTGAAAACCAAAGGCTATTATTTTCCTCTGGAAAAAAAAAGCAAAAAAACTTTCTGCTCTTATTTTGTCTCGAGGTTTTGTTAATAAGTGATGAGGAAAATACCCCAATACTGATCACAGTTCTAATTTCTGCTATACGGTGGCTGCAACAACATATTTTTATGGTAAAGATGGAGCAAAGCCATGAAGCAAATCTCATTTATTTGTGACTGTTATGAACTTTTATCCAAAGTAAAAACAAAAAATAAAGGAAACAAATGAAACACCAAACAAATGAAAAGTCACCATTATGGCTCCCCATTAAGAGTGTGGCTTAATGTCATTAAGAGGACCATTTGGCACCTCCTCTTTAGCAGCTCCCTAAGCGTTGGTTGGCTGTACAGAAGCCCAGTCAATGGAAGGAGACTCCATCACTCAGTGGGCCAAGTAACAATTTTGATTCCTCTAGACAGAACTGGAAGACCTTGGTGTCTTATTTCTTTGCAACAATGAGCCTGTAGTTTGGAGAATAAATCAATGAAAGCTATAAAGAAATTATGGTATGACCTCCAAATTTAATGGCAAAATCTCATATCCTCCCATTAAACCTTTCCAAGTTTAATGGATAGCAATCTCTGGCTTAATCCTGTGATTAAGATGAAGGTTTAATTAAGCTCAAATTTACTTAGAAAGATTTGGTAAACAGGTAAAAAGTTAATTTGTTCAAGTTTATAGAACTATTCTTCATCATGGTTAAAAGAAAACAACTCTAACTTTAAGACCAAAGAACAACAAAATTCTGTGTCAGAGTCGCTTCTTTTGCCCCATCTAACGCCTCTGACATCTTCCTTCTGCAGATCCCATAGCTTGTCAATATCAGTGTGCATCTTCTTTTGCTCATATTTGATAAGAGCCATCTCTCCTGAAGCAGCTCGGGCTTTATATATATCGTTACAGGGCCCTTTCTGAAATGACTCATGCTACTTCCTCTCCTGAGAGCGCAGCCTTTAAAATCAGAACGGGCACACAAAAATAGCTATAAACTGACGTTCAAGTACAGCTTGACTCAACTGTTTAATTCAGTGATTGTGCATTAACAGTTTGTATATCATGTTATGCTGCAGTAGACGCATATGTTTGGTTACATTAAAGGAAAAGTAACAGACGACCCAGAAGGCTGCACCGTCCTGCAACTTATTTTGTGGTTGACTTTTCAGGAACACTGTGGCGTTTCTCCAATTTCCAAGTCTAGATTATAAGAGTAAAAGGCACCTTGACAGGGTATATTTTTATTCCCATTCTTCAGGAACAGGCGAGAACTGGGGTAAAATTGATCCAAATCCCATTCTTGAAAATGTGTTTGACGGGTCCTGCTAGCCGAGCTCTCTCTCTCTCTCTCTCTCTCTCATTACCCAGTCTGAGCTACTGACTTCCATAATCCTGGAAGCTTTAACGCCGCTGTGTTGTGATTGGTTAGACATTACATCAGGGTGATGTAATACTCCTAGGACTGGCTAGTGTGTCAGGCATTGGGAGGAAGGTGGAAGGGAGGGAGGGAGGTGGGTTGGGTGGGCTGAGTACTGAGCGAAGGGACGGTGAGGGGGGGTTTATTGAGCAGAAGAACTCTCTTTCTCTTTCTCGCCTGCAGCCAGTCAGTGTGCATGTGCAGCCGCCACAGAAAGCCTCTAATCCCAAAGCACACAGCAGTGCTTTGGAGAAGGAGGGAAATAATCAAGACTGTTTCCATAGGCCCCCATTCTAAAGACTGGAGATAAGCTTTGCTGTGCATGCTGCCGTGTGTACTGGTAGCAGCTGTGTGTATTGGGAATCCACACACAAAGCAGAAATGGGATTTTTTTGGGGGCTGAAATTCAATCATTAATTGCAAATAGACAGAGGAGAGGAAGATGATTGTTTGGCAGGGACAGAAAATGCCAAGGCATTAGGTGTTTGTGCATAATGACTCGTGGCCAATTTCTCACTTCAGTGCAAGGTGCTTTTTCATGGATCCAGAAGTGTTATACCATATCTCTGACTTTAGATGAGGTTTGTGAACAGCAATGCCCGGGGCACAAGCAATGTGTTTTCTCCTGATTGCTTTCAAACCATGGTAGACAATGCTTTGAAATAATAAAACACGGTGATGTTGGCAAAGTGAATTTTCTGTCCAAAAAATTAGGAAATCCAAACATAAAGTGATGGATAAGAAAAAAAAAATATATTTAGCTTATAAAAAGCACTTCATAGGCAGAGGATGGGCATTTTAAGGAACATAGGGGCATATTTCACAGATGGCTATTTTTCAAACACAGACAAATAGGATTTTTAAAAAAGACTAATCTTTAACACATACACAGTACTGTATTAAAAACGATCAGAACAGATCAGCTCAAGGGCATTTGACCTAAACATTTAATACACTAATAGTATCCATAAAAAAATATTAGAAATGTCCCCCCAAAACTGTAGGTTAAACTACCACAGCATCCAAATAAACATCCAACTGTGTATCTGTCATTTGGCCCCCAGGCTGTATGGATGTCTTCCATCAGCCCTGATCCGTGAGTTTATTTGGAGTGGAACATAGTCTCTGTTGCCCAAATTTGCAAATAATGAATTCAGGATGCTGAGGCAACTATAGGTAAATATGGCAAAATACATTCCTCATTTGGGGTATTGTGACTAAAAAGAGGACGTTTATGAAGCAAATAATGCCCTTTCTTTAAATATCGTGTCTCTGTGAAATAGGATTGGAGTGGAATAAGCCTGAGGACCTCATGCTGAATTTTTTGAGCCCGGTATGGAAAGTGTCATTGAATAATGGAATGAGACATTGAAATAAAATGTGCAAGGGAAAATTAGGAAAGGTTAAAAGATGACTTAAAGCCTCACAATTTGGTCATTTTAAGGTCACATGTTGCCTGAAGTTAAATTGCTTCCTCCTCTTGTTTTAAACTAAAGACTGTGACAGTAAAAAATGCATTCTTTGTCAGAAAAGACACATAATCTGTATTACTTTTAAAGTTATTCTGTCGTAAAGCTGACAGAAGCACTTCCTCCTAACAACTATACTACTTTGGCTAGATTCCCCCAAAGTGATAGAAATCAATGAGGTTTTATCTTTGATAAACCAGTAAAAATGCAAAAAATAAAAATGCAACTATTTGAGTGACAACCTGTCAGCTAAAGGCCACCATTTTTTATTTTGCTTGAGGCTAAGTATGTAAACAAGGTAATGTTTACACACACGAAGTGGAATACATACTGCCCTGTCACCAAAAAAAAAAATCTTCTGCTTTGGTTATGGCACATGCTTGCTAAAATATAATTTCAATAATATTCTGCAATATCACAAGATTTATTTCCTTGCAGCGTTGCTTTCATTTTTCACTAAGATTTTATGATAGGAGAGTCAAAGTATTGCACAAAGCCTTCTCCAGTACATCCCAAACATTCTCAATGAGGTTTAGGTCTGGACTGTGTGGTGGCCAGTTCATGTGTGAAAATGATCTCTCACCCCCCACCGAATGACTATGTTTAACAATTTAAGCTTGACGAATCCCAGCATTGTCATCTTAGAATAACATGGCCATTTCTTAGCATATGCAGGTGGTCAGTATATGCAAGCGGTCTGCTTGATGCATGAAAAATGATTTGACCCTTCTTAAACCGATGGGCATCTTTTCCACACCGCAGGATGTGTCTTTTGACATGGTTGATAAAAAAATAAAAATCTATTGCATCAGTTGTAGTTAAATAGTAATAACAGTATTATGTAATAGGATATTAGTAGCAGTAATGACCCAAAAGGAGGTTCATACCAATTTGCTTTGTTAAATTCAGGTGGCAGCTTTTTTTATTTTTATCTAGTTATTGGCCTAGCAGTGTATGTAGGCATGCATACACAACATAAACACATGCACACATACACAATCGGACACTAACACAATCATAGTTGTTTTTACTGACTATTTTTGAGGGTGTATCCAGAGCCGTTACTTCATTACACTTAAGTGTCCTTCACAGATTATTAGTCTATACTAAACAGATACAGCATGCGGGCTCTCAAAAGTGGCTGTGTGTATGTGTGTGCGTGCATTACAAAAAACTGAGTTATATTAATTCTTTTTCTTTGTGAACATTGCTTTCACCAAGCCAGTCTATCCATCCTCCTGTCACACAGTCCACCTCTAACTGTTCTGCAACATGTTGTAACAAAACTCCCTCTGTGCTTAAGTCTCTGTTTCTGCTCCGCTTGCGTTGTCTGCACTGTTAAAGGGCTGTCTGGAGTGCACCACACTTTTCTCCCTGTGACAGAGGTCAGCGAGTGCTCGGAGCCTGGCTGACGTCATGCTGCTGCAACCCCACAGATGCACCAGCAGGCTGGCAGACGGACAAGCCGACAGACAAACCGACAGCAAGACTGGGTGTATTTATAGCCTTTTCGCATATGCAAGCCTCACAGCAAGCCGCACGACTAGATACTCCCTAAAGGCAAAGTCAGCCTGAATATGTTGTGTTTATTGTGTAGAATCCACAAGTCTGCTGTCTGCAAAAACAAGTGTTTCTGTCTGAGTAAAAGCTTCAGACGCTGAGGTTCTGCGATCACTTCAGGTAAATCATTGTCTTGCTACCACCTCCCCATGCTGCAATATTAATCTTCCACAGTAAATGAACATATTGCGTTTCACATCAGGAAATAACACATTGAGGATATGTGCTTGGAACATTGCTTTACACCATTACTTATCTAATAAACTAAAGGAGGGAACCTCCATTAGCTTCGTGGCTGATATTCACCTCCCACTGACAGGATCTTTCCAGGCTAATCTCCCATATACTGTATGCAAATATGAAACAGTTAATGTCAGGATGCAGTGTAATTCCACATCGTTCTCTGGGTGGTGGGCCAGTAAGGCTGACTTTGAAATGGATTGTGGGTGATTAGCCGAGAATGCTAGGAGAATATGGAGGTCTCTTCGGTGAACCCCGCAGCTGGTGCCGGAGTCAGCAGAGCAACGATCCAGGTAATTAATTCTTTGACAAGCATCAGTGATTTGGAAAATCAGTAAGAATGGCAGACGCTGATCAAAAGGGAAACACGTGGTGAGATGTTTAAACAGTGGGCGTCCAAGGCGTCAGTCATGCAGGGGCTCAGACACAGGCCCAAACACCACAATGCACTTAGGTGGCTATCAAACAACAGAAAGGTGAGGGATAGCCGGCGTGGTTTTGATTAACACTCAAATACATCCAGCAAGTTTTGCAGCAAAGCCTAATTCAATTAAAATAAGTTAATTAATTCAGCATGAACTGACACACACATACAGGCAAACACTCTGTAGCCACACACACACCCACCCACCGGCATGCATAAACACATGTGCATAGCATAAACATACCAGTACAGTGCACTCGGCATCTACAGTAAACAAATCAAGCATATGGATTCAGCAGAAATGCAGATAAACCACACATGTGTATTCCTGTCACAAATCTCTGCGTGCTGTACAAACACTACGAACGTACACCCCAGATATGTAACACACTATACCGACATGGACATGTGGTAAAGATCAATTCATTTTCAGTATTTATTATACGTATTGCACTAAGCCTTTATCTGTTGAATGAAATGCAAACAATGCCATGATATTCATGGGCATGAGATCACATAGATGCAAGCACACACACAGCACTTTTCATAAATACCCAAGAGGCTTGCTTGTCGTTACCACCATAGACTTGATTAAATCATGCCTACATCCTTCTCTTGATTGTATGGATGGAAAGAAAAAAAAAACACACACACAAGCGGAAAAGCCATAATGAAACATCATAGGCATGGCTATTACAGACACGCTGTCTAGAATACAAATTCCCCATACAGGTATTTGTTTTCATCCATCAGTATTCATTATGCGAGCGAATGTATCATTGAAGTGTAGCTATTGATCCAGTATTAAATCTCATTGTTATATTCCTATTCAGCAGTGAGCCAGGTGAGGGGAAAAAAGATGGGTGACCAAATGTCATGGTGACAACACGCAGCATTGTCAAAGGTAGCTTTATTGATCAAGATAGACAGAGAGGGAGAGGGGAGATATTTCAGCAGGACCCCAACCGTCTGACATTTTAGAAAAGCTGTCCTTTCTATTTTGTCACCATCTATTGTTGCACACAAAAGAGCATAGATACCTTGACTGAGGCAATTTGAGCTATGGCCTTCACACCCGGCACAGACAGGTTCCGATGGAGCTCTGTAAAGTAGGGTCTCTTGTTCATTATATTTATCAGTGGTAATTTTCACAATTCACATGCTGTGTTTCTGAGAAGGTGGGCTAAGCATTGTGCTGTTTTGTTTTTTTTTGCTTTGACATTTTAAAGGCCTTGCTGTCATACCGTGTCAATGGTTAATCAGAAACACAATGTGGATGGAAGAGCCATAGTTTGCTCATGGTCCAATTAGCTTGCCAACCATGTACAGCAATTCTTCACACAACTTGGACGACTCAGGAACATCCCCAGTGGGACCTCTCTTCTTTTCTTTTCCTGCTCAGATCCAAATGAAAGCAAACAGTCAGATCACTGAAGAAGCAGAATGGAGCATGCAGGCAAGCGAACGTGGATGAGTAAATGAGTGTTGTTGTATCAAAGCTGCACTGCCACCAATCGTGTCAGATCAGTGCAACAACACAAGGGGTCGGTTGGTGCTGCGATGCACTGACCGCAAAGAGAACCTGCAGCTGGGTGTAATGCAGGTCAAAAGGTGTGGAAGTTTACTGGCAGATCTCTGCATTACTCTCCCTCCCTTGCAGTCTGACTCATACAGGTAATTAACACAGACATGCATTTTGCTTTTGTATGGCTTAAAGCGTTTTGTGTTAAAGCAGTCCAAATCAAAACAGCATGTCATACTGCATTATCTTCAACACTGCTCTACAACAGTCCAGCTATCGAATCTGCTCTGCTCTTCATGTGCCTCCCTGGATATTTATCTGTTGGTAGGACTGGGAAATCTCTACACTCACTGCTTTTTATTAGGGGGAGCTGAAGAGCAGATTAGGAAGATCTCCTGTTCTACATTGTAAGGCTCCAACAGGAAACACATTAGTTCTCTACGCAAGTTTCTTTTATATTCAACAGTCCCTGGCCTAACTTACATCAGTCACAGCTTTTGTACACTGACTGGTTCCAAATGGTGGGTCTTAGGACAAGGGTTTTGTGGTTCCATTTTGATCACACTGTATGGAAACTGGATTTCAAATTTGAAGTCCTCAATGCTGTATTTTGCATCCTGTCTTTTGCTCTCTACTGTGTGTGTGTGGGTTCTCTCCAGGTACTCCGGCTTGTTCCCACCATTCAAAGACTTACATTTTAGATTAATTTGGTTCTCTAAATTGCCCCTAGGAGTAAGTATGCTTGGCAACATGGTAATGTTGTGTGATTGCTAACACTGATCACACAACACCCCATCCAGCAAGTTGAGCTGGTAACAGAAGGTCTCCCATTGTTTTTTCATCCATCAAAGCAACTGAAAATGTCAATCAAACCCCGACAGAAATGTTAAAAATTTCCGTCCCATAAGTCACCTGAGCCTGGCTTCTAAAACAAGCCATTAGGGCATAAACTGCCCCGTTTAAATGCTCAACTTTATGGCAAAGAGGGTTTAATTTAATCCCATTTTTATCTTGGTCTATGATTGATTCACAACACTTTATTTAGACTGTTGCTGTGTTAAAGTGGTTTATATATAACTCATTTATGTATTCATGTGGACGATAACACGAAGGATAGAGGAAAGAGGAAAACTAATTTGCTATACCTAGGAACAGAATCGACGGTTACATGATGTTTTTTAATTCGAAATTAATAATTCAGAATTAACCTTTTCTCCTACGCGTTTACATGAAAATAATAATTCTAAATAAAGGTTTACATGAAACATGTCTTCACTTAATTCCTCTTCATAGCGGCGGGTTTAGAAAGGTTCTGATTGGACAGAGGGTGCACGTGACGTATACCGGAAATTAACAAAGTTGGCTCTCTGCTTCCCGTCTTTTCAGTCGTAACTTGTAAGAACTACATAATAAGTGCCAGTTTAGCCACTATTACTATAATAAATATGAAGTACCAGCTCAACACGAGCATACTACTTCACTTTTTGCAGCAACTGAGAAGGAGAAGGAGGCAAACACAGTTTTGCCTCCTTGTTTTGCCTCCAAACACAGGAGGCAAAACAATGCGCATCATCAGGACAGGACAAGTAATGACCATGCGCAGAATGACCAAAATTAACTTAAGTGGAATTAAGGTTTACATGACAGAGGAAATAAATAGTTTGGAATTAAAATGCAATGAAACCAGCCACTTACATTGGAATTAAGTTTAATTCCGAATAGGAATTAGCATTCCTATTCCTATTCCTATTACAAATGCATTTCGCATTAGGAATTGAGTGCTTACATGGTCATTTTTCATCAGTTTAAAGTGGAATTAACTTTTATTCGGAAATAAATAGGCATTAAAACTCCAATGTAAACGTAGACAATGAGTTTGCAACCATATTTACTCCACTTACCTCTAATAAGGAGCAGTCAGTTACAAACTGGAACTGGAAGTACTAATATATGAGGACTCAATTACAAATGTTAATGCAAAAGAAATTGAAATCACAGCTGTCATCTATAATGTCAAATCAACACAGAAAGGAACCAAGACAAGGCTATTTCCACAAGCAAAAGTTTATAACAGAAATGGCCTCAGCTATACATACATGACTGCAACATTCAAAACATTGCACTATGCCTGGTTCTCTGACAAACTTATATGGAGAGAATAAAGGAGAGTAAAAGTAAAAAAAATAATAATAATAATAAAAACAGTGACAGCTATTTTAAACACTGTCCTGTTAAATTAAACATGTTCAAAGATACATTCCACTATGCCTTTACAACTTTTACCTTCAAAAAGAATACAGTAGCTACAGAGTGTTCTTTGACAATGTGCATCTTTTATGTTCTGTTTGTTGCGTTGCTATAATCCCAGCATGTCATTTGACATGCATCATTACCCATTCATACTAATGGTTTAAGCTTAAAACTTAGATCTTTACAATCTGCTGAACAATGGATGAAGTTCAGGTTTAGGTACATTGCCACCAGTTTCATTCTCAGATGTTGGTCTCAGACTTCTCAAATTGATGGATTAAAACCCTGTGAGTCTAAAAACTGTTGGCTACAACTACACCATTATACTGAAAATGTATGTTAATCAAACAGTTATTGCTCTGGTCGGGGTTGTAGACGTGAAAGGCATGTCTAAATATAGAAGATTACTTTATCTAATGCATCTTGTTTAAGCAGGAATAGTAAAACTATGAAAGCAATCACACAAAATAAGGAAGTGTATACATTTATAACAAGAACATTAATCATGTTGATCAGTGAACAACAAACATCACACAGTGGTGGGGAAAAGAGACGTTTTTATCTGCACATTGGAGTATCATCCCGATTGGTGCCACTGCATTTAAAACCACATACTTCTGTTGCAGTAACCCTTTCTACATGAATTCTCAGGTGTAGCACCTCACAGGCTCTTTGGTTACCCAGTTCATTGAGCTGACAAGTTGTAAATGTGTCCATTTTTACTTCTAAGCACATTTTTCTGCACCAGGACAGAAGCAGAGAATGAAAATCTGCTGGTAAATTTCTGATCTTGAAACAGTTGCTGCAGCCAAGTACAGACTTGGGGAAAAAAATTAAATGATAAAATTTTTACCAAAAATTTCTAATTAAAATAGAGATTAAAAGGAGGAAAACCTTTTGAACAGATTTAAATAGGCTGTGGGTACTTTGCCCCACAGTTCTGTGCATTGATAACATTGATGCACATTCTCTATAAACAGTTCTCTGCCTGCCTTGGATCCAAAAGCCAGCTGATTTACATGCAATGGCTATCTGTGATTTCTACCCTAGATGTACATCACACCACACTCAGGGAGAAAGCCAAAAGAATCTGTGATAAAACTCCCTCTTATTCCTATATGTCTCCCTCCCATATACCAATTATCGCCTTTTTTTTTTTCTTTGGCAATTACTGCTCATGATAAATGTTCATGGTAAATAGCTTTTTTTTTTTTTTTTTAACCATTGGCTACTTTCACCTTTTAAACTTTTTTGTTACAACAAGATTCAAAGAAATAGACACGTTAGACAATGTTATGAATTTTTATATCTTGATTATCTTGTAGCCTGACTAAAATGACAGAATATCAAAATGTGCCTTTTTAATAATCTAACTTATATTTGTCAGATTCAACTGTGTATCTGTCAAAACACACTGATTATTTGGAGCTAAAATTATATTTTACACATAGTAAAATAAGTATAATGCTTTAGTGTTTACAGTGCTATTAAGCAGCTACTAATGTGTATTTACTTTCTTTTCTTTTTTTTTTTGCCATATTAGCTTCCATCCATCCATCCATCCATTTTCTGAACTGCTTAATCCAATTCAGGGTCGCGGGGAAGCTGGAGCCTATCCCAGCTGGCTTTGGGCGACAGGCAGGGTACACCCTGGACAGCTCACGACTCCATCGCAGGGCCACACTGAGACGAACAACCACTCACGCTCACACTCATTCCCATATTAGCTTCCATAACATGTAAAGTTAAGATAAAATGTGTTGTGTGACTTCTAAACTGAAAGATACCCAGAACTTTTGGGAGCCACTTATTTGGAGAATATTTTTTCGTCATCACTGAAAATGGAATAAGTAAAAAAAAAAAAATAAATAAAAAAAATAAAAAAATAAAAAAGAAAGGAGCAGGAGAAAAAGAGAGGAAGGCAGTTCGGGGAAAATTTGTCAGTTAACGTCTAGGGGGTAGCTACAGTAAATGGTGCGGCAGAAACTTTGAGTGAAAACCTTGCACAGCAATAAAGTGATATACACATGAATAATGCAGGAGCATTTAGTTCAGTGCTTAGGCAGTAAGGGAATCAGATGTCCCTGGTGCCCTGAAGGATTCCAGTCTACTGAGCCAGCGTCTCTGGTCTAGAATAGACCACCTCAGACCCAAATGGGAAGCCCAGTGCTCCACTCTGGCCAACCAAAATACATTCACACAACGTAGACAAAACCAAAAATGGAAAAGTTGAACCAAATACCTCTAATAACTATACAAATACTTAAATATAAGTCCCAATAACTAGCACACATTCCCTCACTGTCAGTATCTTCCTGCTGTGCATCTTTTATGTCCCACATGCAGAAACTGATTGTCACATTAAAAATGTTTAATGTGATGACATCACAAGTAAATGACAGACTACTTGATGGGAGAAGCTCCAAATAACCCAAGAAACATCAGATTAATGCTGGCTTTACTTTTGAGTAATACTTGTGGGATTTGGTTTTAAAGATAAATCTGGAAAGCCTGTAACTGAGGGACTGTGGGAGAGCGTGAGCAAGAGTTTGAGCGTTAATTTTGCAGAACCGCTGAGAAGGTTTCATTTTGTCGTCTCAGCTGCCTGAAGAATCGACTAATGACTAATTAATTACCGCACATATCCAAATCAAATCATCTGTTTTTCCTTGCCATGCATATTCTCAGAGGCTGTCATTCAGTGATTCTGCTTAGAGATGCAAAAGAAGCTCATTCTCAGAAACAGAATGATGTCATTAATTTCTGTATTTATGTGGTGCCTATTGTGTTACTGGCCTGATTTTCAGCATATGGCATTTACAGTGTGTAGAAGTGGGTGCGCACGCATGTGTGTTTAATGTGTTGGCACTGTCACTGGTTACCAGCTTTGGCTTGACATTAAACCATTTGATTTCCATTCAGTAAATGCAAATGAGGCCAGGAGAGCATCTCTTTCGTAACATATTCAGCTCCTTATATGCTCCGAGAACCAGCGAGGTGGTGGCGGGGGCGGAGCCACTCTTCGCACTGGAATGGTAATTCACCAATCAGTGAGGTGACATACTCAGCAGAGAATGGGAGAGCCGCACGTCACTGATAGGGACATCAGTTTCACGAAACATTTCCTCCTTTGCACCTGAAAGCGCGGCATAATCACGAGCAGGGGTGATGCACCATGAAATGGAATGGGCGCCCAGATCCGGGGGAGCGGACACAGTGCCGTGTCCACGGAAATGAGGGTCATTCTTTACCTAGAGATGCCAGTGTCAGTAGAAAAGGCCTTGCAGGTCCAGGTCAGACACTTCCACAGGCAGACTTATGATAGCAGTGCATGTCAGACTCTCCTTTTTGACTCGTGAGATGCAGAAATGGGTTCATTTATCAACATCACCATTTCCCAAATTATATGTGCTCATATCTACACTGCAAACGCATCAAGTCACAGCAAGATTCTTAACTAAAAAGTAATGTTACTCACACAGGTCCTGTAATCCAACCTGAGGAATTCAAATTCCAAGCTTCGTTAAATTAAATGACACAACACACTCTTATTATACACACCCATTATTGTGCTGCTTCCTCATAAACTACATGGGTATGTTTATGCGGGTATGTATACTGCAACACACATTCGAGCCTTTAGAGGGACAAATGTGTGCCAAGTGAGATAAGAAATGACAGCAGCTAATAGACTTTGCTCCCAGAGAAAGTTCAGCCAAGCCAAAAAAAATAAATAAAAACCATGATCTGAATTGTCAAACTAGTGCCTTTCTCTATCTGCCAGATGTATCAATGTTCCTCCAAGCAATCAAGAAGTAATTCCCTTTATCGGCTGACATGAATATTACATTTTTCTGCTAGAGGGATCTAGGGTATAAACACCACAGTCACCAGCACCTGTCAGGGACTTTGGTGGGTTGCTGATGAAGAAGATGAGCAGCTCATGGTGCAATAGCATGGCTGTAAACATACTGGTGGTAACATCGGCCAAGACTGAAAAGAAAGAATGCTGATTAGTGGAAGTGATTAGCATCTTTGTCTATGGGTTCTTGCAGTCTGACACATGTAAATTCAAACCAGAGCAAAAGCACTCCACCACCATATTGTGTTGTTTTTTTTTTTTTTTTATTACACTAAATGTAAATGAAGTGTAAACAAATATCTAAATACGGAGGGGTTCCCTAGACTGAAGACCTTTTACACATATGCAAATGCAAACTCTTATAAAATGCATCCAGCAGGAAATTAAGATAAAAAGAGGCAGAATTACCAAACAGTATGGAAATGTGCAGATGTGTGGATATGCAACACGGCCTCATTATTACCAGAAAAAATAGCCCATGTTAATATTCAAACATCTTGATAAACAAAGGACACAAATGAAGATTTGCCCCGCTGGGATTCCTGACAGAACAATGATGATCTTAACATTTGCCAAACAACATCCAAACCGGGCACAAAATTCATGTTTAGACATGGCGCACACTGCATAGAGTAAACAAAGATCGGAACATGCTGGAGCATTTAATGTGCTTCTGGGATCAAGTCTGCTTGTGCACTTAAAAACCAGTTGTCCGACTAAACACAAGAAAACTATTGTCACCTGCAAATCATTTGTCAAATTTGTCTGCATGGCATGCCTTTATTCTGTTCTGTGTTTCTCCAAACATAAATAAAGAGAGTCTGTTTTTTTTCATCAGAAGCTTTATGATCTAGAAAATAATTGCACGAAACTGTAGCAAATGAGTTGAACAAGCAAACACACAACACACTTCTCTTTCTTTTTTTTTCTCATAATTGCGTCATCTGGTTATGTACTTTCAGCTTCTTCTTGTCTGTTTTTGTTTACTGTGGCATCATTGTCATCACTGCATCCAAAGTTAATGAACAGAGAGGAAAGAGAAACAGAGAAACGACCAAACCATTGTCCTTGTGTGGAGTGCAATATACTGTTGACTTTGTCATGGTGCCATGTTGGATAACATCCACTCCATCATAGCCATGCCCAGATGCTACAAGCAAGATAAGTGGATTGTACAGAGCAGACTTGTCAGGGATCCCATATATTCACTCTGAATCTGTGGATAGTAGAACATAAACAGGCTTTTGAAGTGAAGTGATTTAGATAGTTTTCTTTTAAAGCCTTTTTTTTTTTTTTTTTTTAATATAATGGATTGTTTTACACTGACATCAACTTGGCTTAGCCTGAAGACATGTTTCTCAGGAGAAAAGCAAAACTTCTGGTGGTATCAAATGTTTTCAAAGGCTTTTAGATTTGAGAAAATGTAACATTATCCAGCTCTCTGAATGCTTAGCTCATAGAGATATAAATGGGAACAGGAATTATTCCTGAACCACCATCAAGAAGACGTGTCTAAACCTGCCTTCCCTCGAGGTTTCTTCGTGCATAATCAGAAACCAATAGAATCTCCTAGAGATCTGAAAATTAGTTTTGCATATTGATTTTGGTGTCGCCTCACTTTTATCGCCGTAATGATACACATGACTCCATAATGGTTTTCTAAAAGGAAAGAAAATAGTTCATTTACACCTTTCTGACTTAATGCACTCATCTTGCTGTGCTTCATGCAGGCTCATTGCTAACTGATTATTTTGTGAAATAACTCAAAATAACGCCGTTCATGCATCAAGTCGACATAAAAATAATCTATAAATGAACACGCATGAAGTTCAAAATAAACGGATTAATTTAATATCTTTTAATGGAAAAGAAAAGTTCAATTTCATAGTTAAAATGCCTTTTTATAAAAATTACTGCATAAACTGCACATTGGCTGTTTTGTGTTTTAGAGTTATTTGCATAATCAACTTAGCTCATGTTTTCTCATACAGCTGCACCGATGTCCTAAGTCGAGCTCACCATCCAGCCGAGGGTTAAAAAAGAGATTAGTCAGCTTCCTGTCTCCTGTCCGAAAGCACACAATCACACACTCTCTACACCACATGACCCCGTATATTTTTGAACATCAGCCAGCTCTCTTCTTTAAGAGTCCAAATCCTGGTGGCTGCCAGTCAACTTCAAAGCAGTTGGGCTGTGGCTGTCTTTCTTAACCTCCAAATCTGGCTGGTCTTGTTACAGCTGCACTGCAGGGACAGAGTGGGCAGTGTACTGGGTCTGCTGATTAACCCCTGGGCCAGGGCCATTCTCCCCAGCCAGACAGATCGGCTTTCGCCAGTCCCAGCCCCTGTAATGGGAGCCCGCTGCAACAAGCCACTTCAAAGAGGCAGGGCCAGCAGGAATGTCAGGTTCAGAACCAGAGGGAGCAGGAAAAGAGAGTGAAGCAGAAGAAGTAAAAATGTGTGTATCTGTGTGAGGCTTTCTCAGATTTAACAGAGAGGGGAAGGTGCGCATGTGTGTGTAGAGACATTGAAAGGGGGGGGGGGGATCGTCTCACTTGCTGGTCAGCAGCAGGACTTCAGCCCTGTTTGGAACTGACTCAGCCAAGCGCCGCCTTTTTTCATTTGCAGTGCAGCTGTTTTAATTTAATCTGGCTGCAAAGCAAAAGCCCTTTGGGGTTGTTTGGCTTGAATCTGGATCAGCTGTGCTTTTTTTCTTTTTTGAAGACTGCAAAAAGTATGTAGGACTTTATTTTACACTGCTGCTTTAGGGTAATGCCTAATCCTCTTTTTGACCTCTTAAAGAAACTATCATAGTTTCTGCTCAGCCAAGTCAACTTTGCTAAATATTCACTATTCTATATTAATGATTTTATATCATGTAGGACATTTGGATCCTTGTACTAATAATTGGTAAATTAAACTGACATTTTCAAATCAAATTTAGTTCAGCCTTTGGATATAAAAATAAAAAAGAGGGAGAAAGTGTATTAACATTCACACCAAAAGGGCAAACACCTAAAAGAGCTTTGCATGTGTTTTGCATGTATAAACGAAGTATTACTGGTCAGAACTTTGAACAAGCAGATGTGCAGCTTTACTTTTGATTTGTTTAAGTGTGTGAGTATAATGATAAAATCAGTTTTGCAGCGTGTTACATACACACAGATGCACTGTCATGAGATTCCTTGAAGTCACACAGAAGAATCCTCTGTGGAAGCTGGGTTTGCCATGGCGTAGGAGTCGGGTCGAGCCGCTCTGTCGATCACCCAACACTGTGCTGCCTTTTGTGGCTCGGAGACAATGGGCCGCTGCTGGGGGGGAGAGACAGGCAACCTGAACCTGACACAGGAAGCTCTTAAAGCAACACAAAACAAACTGCTGAGCTCTGGCATTTCCCCCTACTGAAAGACTATCTCCACCGTCATTAAAGGTGAACTCAATCGTCTAATCTCCTCCAAAGTCACTGAGCAGCCACTGCCATAACCCCTCCTTCCCCCCTCCTCCTTTTCTCCTTGCTCCCTCCTTCTCACTGGCCCTCTATTCTCACTTCCCTCACGAGTTGGAGGCCATCAATGAAATGCCATTAGATCTCTGGGGGGTTAGAGGTCATAGGACAAAAATGTTTTGTTGATTGTGCTCTGTGGTAGTCTGCAAGGAAAGAGAGGGTATTCTGATCGATGGAAGGTAGTTCACAGAAGCATTAACAAAAATGCTTGTGTTCAAGACACTGACTTTCTTATTGGGTTGTTCTTGTCAGGAGAAAAAAAAAACATTTATTTGTATGAAACAGACTGCTTGTATGATTTTTTTTTTTTTAGTTTAATCTGACAGAAGATTAGCAAAGCACTCTGCATTTGTAAAATAACAACTGTAGAATGTGTACGTTTGCATCTGAAACCCTCAGTAGGCAATCAATACCAAGCCGAGAAGAGGAGAGTAAATAGCATGCCTTATGATGCCGGAAAACAAAGCAAGACACAAGCTGCAAACAAACAGAAAGCCATCAAGCCATCACCACTGAGAATAAAATGAAAACACAGAGAATGGACATGCACATTTGCACATACAAACACATTACATTCTACGCCACCACAGTACATATCATTTTGATGTCACCCACATTTGGCTGAGGCCATTTGCACCTCATGTGTAATATGCTGCCAACTATACAAATAGCACTGTTTGGAAATCAATTATCTGTTTCCTTTTTAGATTTTTTTTTCATTCCAGCAGCATGAAAAGGTCCATCTCTTCTCTCAACCAATGCCATCATCAAGCAAAGATGGAAAAATTGTATTCACCCCTTCTATTATCGCATCAAAATCCGCCTGGCTCCTGAGCATGCTGGCTCATTACCTTGGTGAAAGCCACCTTAACCTCCATTACAAGCTGGCCCAGTAATTAATGACTTTTTAAGCTATTGAACCAAAAGCAATTAGGTTATAAAGGAGGGCTTGTTCACTAACATGAATACCTTTCCGTTATTAGTTGCATCCTTGTGGAGGAGATGCTAACCAAATGTGACAGTCCCTTGAATTAAGATGCTAATGTTTCCAGTTATTTGAACTTGTCAATCAGGCTTTTGTTATTGTTGTGAGAGTACATAGGAAAAAAAAAAAAAAATCAAATGTTCAATGTTATTTGAAGGTTGAAGAATTTCTATACAGCTGAGGTGCTGTTTTGATTTAGTGTGTGTTTATACTGTATGCATTTAGCTGTGTGCCTGCTTGTGTGCTTGTCCATGCAGCTTAAGTGGAATGGAACAAACCATACATAGCCTTTTCCATCAGCGCAGTATGCAGAGAGCAGATAAGACTTCATAGAACACATTTGCTCTATATTTGTTGTCGACTTTATCACATGTTCTGGTGGAGGTAGACATAGTCGAGACATGTGGTCTACATTCTAATGCCTGGAAGGGTCAGCACAGCGGTCAACCAGCACATTACTCTATGTCCACACAGGACAGGTTAGAACTCACAAGACTAATGCTGCAGCTCATCCAAAAGGTCGTCTGTGGATATTAATGTGTAACTTTAACTGAACCTGCATGAGGAGCAGCCGGGCTCCTTTTTCATGATCAGGACACAGAATACTGCAGAAAGGGATAAATATGCTTACTGGATGCAATGCAAAGTACACATGAAGCACTTTGTGTTAACCATGACTTTTCTGAGTAAATGAGGGCAAAACAGCTCACAGATATTTTCTATTGTAGTTATGCAGCTTCAGACAGTAATCGAAAGTCTGAGTATAATTACCCAGGCTTTGGAAAACATCTTTTTTTTCCCCCTAATTGATCCAGACAAATGTTTTGCTGTTGCTCATTATTCACCAGCATGCAGCCTGCAAACGACTACCTGACAATAACTTGTGTTTAAGTTCCCCAAATTGATTGAAACCTGTTGAAGCCATCGGAGGAAAGATGCCAAGGTTATAATAGAATAAGAAAATCAGAAGCTCATATTCTTGTATTGAATAGCCTGGATTTTTTAAAAACGCTTGCGAGAAACTCATTGAAAATGAGCCCACAATGTAAAATAGAGGGATAACAAACAAGTCAATATTAGTCAATATGACAGGCATGCTTTGTGACATGCTGCTGTATGATGAATAAAATTGTGAAATACAGTTTGTTTTTTTTTTTTTACTCTTGTTCAGATAAATATGTTTATAGAGCTTCTTAGTGATTCAACTATCATTGCAGCACCTTTTACATCTTTGCTGAATTTGGAGGTTGTTTAGGCCACGCGCGCCTGTGTCTATGCAAGAAACTGAGAAAATGAGATGAGAGCAGAAAAGTGTTTGTGAGCACTGTGCCATAGCATGCTTACACCCTTAATCACCTTCACTAAGTTCATCTTAGAGCAGCTGGAAGGCAATTGATCAGCATGGCCATTAAACGGATACTTCAGCAGTCATTCGGGTCTGCTCTTTGAAGTTCCCAAACTTGGTATTTACACATCACTGATTATCAGTATGCTGAAGTAAAGTGTTTTAATTAGGATTTCTTCTTCATTGATCAGGATGATTACAACAAATGGAGATAATTGCAGCACATTTAAGTGTTTAGTGTCTATTTTCTCTGATATAAAAAATACCATATCCTGGGAATTAGATGCGTGAATGATGAGCTTTTTGCCTTTAAAACTGACAGCTCCGTGTTTAAAATGCATTCTGCGACTCTGGTGGCGCTCATTCCTTTTTCGCAGCAAATTTGTTTTAGAATTCATTATTTGCCATGAAATGTGAAAAGTCTTCTTCATTAGATAGTGTGAAATCTTTCTCTTTCTGCCTCTCTGAAGTCCAGCTAACCATGTTAATCCCGCAGATGCAAACTCTTCAGCATTTTACCATCCCCTCCACCCCCCCTCCAACCCTTCCGATAGACTCGCAGACCTGCTGTCTAAATAATTGCCTCATTAGTGTGAGGTGCACAGGTATGGCATATATGCAAACTTTAGACAAGTGTGTATGCAAATCAAATTGCTTGTTCTACACTCTTTATTCATGTGATCAAAAATCAGTTGAATTATAGCTGGGACCTCAGCCCTGAAATGGAAATTTAGGGATAACTAATGCATTTTCAACGAGGTGAGCAGTGTGCAGGTTGTGGCTCAGAACAGATGATGTGCAAATAGTTGACAGCTTTCAGCTTTGGTGTCATAGTTTTTATATTCTTTTTTTTTTTGTATTACCAACAAGCGACATAATATGGAATATATTATATATATTTCTCAAAATATTTTGCCAAAGAATCTCATTGCACTCGATCAAAGAAGAGTCTATCTTTAAAAACTATACTATAGCAACAGCCCAACAGCAAGTGCAAATAAATGCAACAATACTTAATAACTATGAATAAATTTAGTTGAAAATAATAGTTTTTCTTGCCATTTACGTTACTTCTCCATTTTGACTGTGCATCGGTATTATTTTCGTGGTGCTAGGATATGATTTTGAGGCCTCAAGGTACCACCACCATGTAAAGAGCTGTCAAAGAGGCTGTGCTCATTTCACACGTTTCTGTGAGATCAGGTTGTTTTCATCTTTCTCCTGACTACAAGCCAAGCTTCCCATCTGGGATAATAAATGACTGAACTGAACTGAAATGCGAATGCTAAGTGACTGATCTGTCTTTATATGCTTGCATAATCAGCAGAATCTGCAATGTGAGCCCATTAATGATTCCAGTCAAATTTTTCTTCATTATATCTTATGGAACCACATTTGGATTTTTCTTAATGCAGAGTTTTAATGCAATTAAACCAAATCCATCTTAACTTTTAATTACCAGACTTATCAGAATTTTAATATCAAGTACTATAATCAGGAGTGTGTAGAATTATTCCAAATTATGAGAAATGTTTAAACAAGACAAACCCCACATCAACCAAAGCTATTTAACCAGGCGGTTTCAGCAGCAGCTGAGCTGGTGCTCACAGGAGTTTCATTTGTCTCTCTGTGATGATGCACTCCTTGTTACACCTTTGGCCTCAAAGATATGGCTCAGAGTGCATCGCTGCAATGGTAGGCTGCTGCCTGCACTAACTGGCTGACACAGACTTGTGAGGTTACCTTCAAATGGCACAGACCAGATACACAAGATGACTTTTCCATGTTCTGTCACAAAAGGAAGACAGAGTGCATGAGGCCAGGTGTTCACCACAGCAAATCGTATTTTGGACTGAGCATGCTTATTTGTCTTGATCAATATACTAACAAAAACAACATCTGTTAATACAACACAGTACCACCTTAATTAATCAGAGTCACGGGAAGCACGAGCAACATGAGATGCTTTAAATGTTGAGAGAGTTTCTGCAGCTTCAGCACCGTTTATGAATTTCAACAACAGTGTCACATTGTGAGGTGAGATGAGGCAAGGACTCAGGTGCAGGCGCGCATAAGAGGCTGGTAGGTATAGACAACCTGGTCTCATGAATATACGTGAAATAACCACAAGGTCTCAACACTTGTTTATGTGGTGATTGTTTGAAACGACACATGAGAAAATCCAAGCAAACTGCTACAGCTTCATTTAGCTTGTTAATATTCCCACTTCTATGTTTTTTTTTTTGTTTTTTTTTTTTTTTAGCAAAGTACAAAGGTTAAGTTGTAAATAAAATTATTATTCTGATATAAAAGGAAGCAACCGAAGCCTCAATTATAAGGAAAAATAAATCAAACCTATAAAGAAGCTTTCTAAATCAATATTTTTAAGAGAATATAATAGATTGCTAAGTAATTGCCAAGCTTTACGAAGCATTATACAACATTTCAGTTCAGTGTTTTGCTTTTGCAGCAACATTTCTGGTTCGCTCCAATCTTTCCAATTTCATCTATTCAGTTTCCAGCCACACTAAGCTTCAGATGTCAAGAAAAAGAACATTACAAAGCCACTCAAAGTTACCTGTCAAGCATCAAATCGCAGTGTCACCTACAGCATGACATGCATACCTGATTATTTTAACAGTAAAAGAAAAGGATATTTTTGTCATAGCAGCACAGAATAAAATAAATACTAAGGTTTTACAAACAGATATTATTTTGTTGCTAATATATGCCTGTAGGTTATAATTCATACACTGTAAAGAAAAGGCATCAGTCAATATTTTAATACTCGCCTCCTTTTAGAAATTGCTTTTCATACACAAATTAGTACACTTGTGTAAGAAAAATGCCATTTCTCTCCCAATCTTGACTTAACTCCCACCCCCTACACATTGTAATCACATTAAGTTGTATTTGATGTATCGTGTCAAGTTAAGTGGCGACCTCCCTAGAGAAGGTTCAGTGGAGAAATTTGACATAGCTGTAGTCTATATGTAATTAAAAACTATGTTATCTCTGACCACAATGTTATGGCTAAGCATTGGCCTTGATCCAGCTCGTGTTCATATGATCCCACCCAGTTCTGTTTTTCTATGGATGAGGTCACTGGGTCACAAACTGCCTTCGTGTGTGCTATTCAGCTCCAGTTAGATAATTTAAGGGCAGTTAATTGGAGAGTTTGAGTCAGGAGGCGCTAAAACAATTGGATGCCAGCTTTTTTCTTCATGATCTACTCTGCATCTTTAGGCCATTCAGAGACAATTTGTAAGAACAGCCTTGAATCTTGTTGTATGTTTGTGCTTGAATTAAAATGAACCAATTACAAGTGTTTCACTGAATTCACATCATGCAGCACTGAAAAAATGATAAATCATCACATTTTCTTCAATGGGCATCTGCTGCGGCACAAGTTGTTTGAGGGCCAGAATTAAAAAAAAAAAGGAATTATCAATGTAACATAGTAAATGTAACATATCTTTTTTTTACTGTTTATTGTGGGTATTATTTTTCAGGTAGAAGCTCTAATGATTACGTTATTGCTGTCTTCTCATCGTACAAAATCAAAAAAAGATTTCCAGGATAAAAAGGGATGATCTGGATCACCCTCAATATCTAATCACTTGTTCCTTATTATTTCTGAGATTTCTTGACAGTTTCATAAAATCCATCCACCATTTTTTTTTTAGTTATGTTACTAACAGACAGACAGGCAGACAAACCACTGCTGCCAAATACATAACCTCTACTGTAGTGTAGGTAAAAATTATCATTAAAAATCCAGTTTCCACAATCTTATATGAATCCAGGCAAACACCAGGCATGGGCTCTCTGCCTTTTCTGCGGTGGTTTCACTGTGCGTGTCAGAGCAGACGAGAAGAGAATCCTACTGTTTTCTTATCAATGTCAAAGAAATATGGAAGGACTTGTTGAGTTGTTGGCTGTTTGAGCAGAAGTAGAAAACTTTAGTTTTGGTTAAAAAAATATATATATACAGAGAACAAAAACCCTTACATTATGAAGATTTTTGCTGTCAGAGATGGGCAGAGGTGAGGCAGGTGATGTGGTCTGTCTGCTGGTGGCATCAGGATGGAACACTGAACCTACAGAGAAGAGATATGATGAGCTGTCAGGGCAGAGGAAACACTGACTGTTATTCCAAACAACAGAAGCGTTGTACATGCTTGTTAATTTGACACTCAATTCTAAATATTCTTTTTGATGTTTAAAGAGGTGCTATTATGGTATTTCAAGTTTTCTGAGCTTTCTACAGTGTTACAGCGTTGAATCCTCATCAGACATGTGAACGGCACTGTTTTTCATCACCTAAACGCATGTTTGAGTTTGAGTTTGAGTTCCAGCACGCTCTCCGTTCGGTTTCCATGGCAACGAAAAATGCGTTGTTTTAGAGAGTTTTTTCTACTTGGAAATCCTTGTGACGTCCCAGGGGATAAGGTTCGGTGATTGGTTACCTTCTACTGGTTAACAAGGGCATGTACAAATACATCAGGTGGGTGGAAAACGTGGGATAAAGTTATTTCCAACGATGGCTGGTGAGTTTACCAAAGAGAGACATCCTGCTGCATTCGTTGCTGTGGGTTGCTGTTTTCCACTTTGTTTTCAGGGTCTGACTCAGGTTCCAACATGTAGGGCTGTATGCTATGTGTTGACATTGTATTTTGTTTTTTTATTGAGTTCATATTAGCCTAATCCTTCTGTTTATGAGATGTTACAATGACGGCGAAAGCAGGTGCGGTGCGCGCTCCCAATGTAGTACAGTGGCGGGAGGCGGGGCTTAATGCGGAAGAGTCTTAATCAACTCGTTTTGCCCACAGGCGGATCTGACAGCCTACGGGGAGGGTCGGTCTGAAGTAAATAAAGCGATTTGTGACAATAACTCGATCAATCCCAGCCCTTCTGGTCTCAGAAATAAAAATAAATTAGCCTGAAATGCACATAATAGTTCCACTTTAACGTGGCAAAACGGTTAACATTTGTTGTGCTAATTAACGCTAAAAAACAAAAGTCCGTGGCATTGTTGAGAGTAAATGGATCATGTTGGAGCTACTGTAAAATGTACTTATTTTCTTCTAGCGTAAAATAAAAAAAATTTGATCAGTAACACAAACATGTACCTTTGCAGAGGCTGAAGCAGTTTTTTCCCCCTAACTTTTGATAATTATTACAAGATTTGTATTCTTAAAATTAGTTTCTGTCAGATAAAGGAGAGTTTACATTAATACACTAATACAAAAAAACAGAATAACTTTGGGATTGCAAGATAAGATGCCGTAATCTGTAGCCGTGGACTACTATTTAACATCACCAGTCCAGCTATCCATGTTGGGAGGTGGTAGCATGTACAGAGTAATTAGAATATACCAATACAGTGATGTTGCAAAATGGTGCAACACAAGTTTTTGTTTCTCCTTTACAATTTCACATTCCATGCAAAGTTTTGGATGTGAAAAGAATAAAAACAAAAGAAAAGCACAGAAAAAAAAATCATTTTTAACATCATGTGCACAACCTTTCATTCTCCTAAGTTTCATTAAGCAGAAGTGAACTGTGCTAACTCTTGCTCAGGAAGTATGCGGTTGAATTTCCTGCAGCCATTGCCAAATTGAGGCAAAAGTTCTTTTTTTTATTTGGTCTGATGGCTTTGAGACCTCATTGTGAGTACAGTGGGTGGTAGATGCTCAGCATGTCTGAGACTGTGGAGAGGAAGGAGAGAGATGAGGGCAGTTTTAGGCATAATTGCCAGCCACAGGCCTGCCAATGGCTCTCTGGCTGTGAGAGTGTGGTAGACTTCTTGTTCTGACCTGAAAGGTCAAGAAAAAACAACTTTTGCAACAAAAAGTTTTTTGGAATAAAACATAGTGTATGTCTAATGAATTCCCATCAGGCATTTGTATCAGCAAATGCACAAACTGTTTTCTAGAAAAAAAGAATATTTTTGTAAGACCTACTTTTTCCAAATTTAAATAAACTTGCATGACGGCTTTCAGTGCAAACAGACTATAAAATCTTAAAATGCAAATGATCTCAACGTTCATAGTTTTGCACAAAAAGCAGATGCAGTAATTGAGTAGAGTCTTGATTTCTTGCACAGCCAAATTAGCTGAAGATGACCGTGCGGTGAACTGCAGGAGGTTTAATTCTCTGTGTTTACATCACTGGCAGAGCCTTTGTTTTGTTTGATTCACTATGCTAATAAAGACTGCACTCAGAACACACACTGAGCACTGACACCATGCACACAAACTGATGCATGCCTCATCTAATAAACTTGCACAAGGTGTCAAACTGAGAGGAGAATAAGGCTGGGTTATGAATGTGCCCGCGTATATATGATGCATTACTCATGTGAGAAGGATTTTGGCAATGCCTTAACTGACAGAAAATGGGAGAGAAAAACTGCTGCATGTATTGTCTGTATATGAAGATAAAATTATGCTCTTTAAGCTTCAAACAGGTTTTAGGTTTACATTCCCTTGCAAGCATTTGAATCTACTGAAATCTATGAGAAATCTGGTTGCATTTTAAACACATGAGATTTATTGTATATAAAAATATACTGTATACTGTGTGTATATACATATATGTGTATATATATATATATATTAATATATACATAAAACTCCTCCCTCACCCACCCCTCCCATCTCCCCAGGGTAGGGCAGGTGGCTGTTCATCTCTCAAGCTTGGGTTCTCTACCAAATTCCTGGGAGCTTGAGGATCCTATGCCGTATCTTAGCTGATCCTGGGGCTGCACCTTTCTGTACGGAGACGTCTGATGCTTCACCAGGTATCTGCTGGAGCCACTTCTCCAGTTAATTTTCTGTCCAAAATTAACAGTGTATTCCTTTCCTCTCAAATGCACCAGAAAGTATAATGTAGTGATTAGTATCATCGGAACAATTTTGGATGAAATTCAGAAGTGCCTGCTTATGGATTTATTGGTTTATATTTGTCTTCTGATCAGCTACAATCTTCCTCATATCTCCCCCTATGACCCAGTTAAAGTTCATCATGTTGCTCCTGGCAGGATTACAGACAAGTGGTTATGAAACACTGCCTGAAAGTTGTTGTATGATTTATTGATGCACATTTTTTTCTGATTCAATATTTTCTTTGTTTATTTCTCAAATCAATAAATGTACAATAAAAAATTTAAACTTTCACCCGGAAATCAAAGCCTAAACGAGTAAACCCATCTTTCATTCATATACAGGAAGTGGAAACAAGAAAGAAGCAGAGTGGTATCAACTCTGCCTTTTCTGGCCTCAAGTTTCCACAAGTGGGGACCATGTTTACAGTGGCTGGGAAGTACAAAACAATATTGAGGTTTGTAATATTTCATCACTCAAAGCACATTAAATCATTCTAAACAAAACAATATTACAATAAATAAAATACTTCTACAAGTTCACAGTAACACTACTAGCATTGTAAGTGATACCGTAATGTGCTAAATAGTTTTGAGTGGGATGTATGTAAGTAACTTGTTTACTCCACATTCAAATTATTCCATAGTTTAATATCAGACATTGTGCAGGCAAACAAAAATTTGGAGATAAGTTAGCCTTTAAACTAGCCTAGTTCCACACTGAATAGGCTTTAATGTTATCTGGTAGAAATTTGAATTTTTTTTTTATTTTTTTTTTATGTCCCTCAATATATATGTATAGTAACACTCTCTTAGTAGTATAACAACTAAATATGATCTAATTTTGTAAATGAACCCTAAACCTCAAAGAACAGGAAAACAATATAAACATGTGTGCTTTCATTGTTGGCAAATACATAATGAATCTTGGTAAAGAAGAAATAAATCTATGTTATGAGTCATATTACAGACAGCATTGTTAACCAGCTCAAAGGCCCAAATGAGGAGCAAACAGAGCAGAATGATTTTAGATGCGATGGTCAGATCCGTGAAGTGGTGAGATCTAGTTTCTTCCAGCTCAGACAATTGGCAATGTTAAAGGATGACTTTAAAACAGTAAACCATACTTTTATTACAACTCGGCTGGATTACTGTAATTTTCTGTATCAGTTGTCAGTGAGATATTTTGGTCCTGTCTTTAACCGGTGCATAACTCTGCTGCAAAATCTGTTTATTTGTTTCTAAATATTTAAATGATCTCATTCTGCTATATCTATCCAAACTGCTGCACATGGACTCCGCTTCCCCAGGGCTCTAAAGTAAGACCATTCACTTCTGATCTACAACTGTACACCGTGTTGTGTGTTGGTTTGAAATTAAGTCACACATTAGGCATCCTTTACAGCGAAGAATGATTTGTGAATCACAGAAATTGGAATATGCTGGAATTTGATGTGTGGTTTTTATCTATAAATCCCTACTAATTTAGGAGTTTTTCATCGTATCTGTGAAATGTCTGTGAAGCAGAAAAGCTGGATGAGAATTGAATATGTTTTGACCGCTGAAGCCTTCCATCTGTGTCACGTCACCACAGGTCTCTGCCAGATGTTTAGCAGTGGCTAACAGGATATGCTAAAAACACAGATCCAATGCTAGAAAATAGAATACAGGTAATATCTTGAGATTATTAAAACCTACAAAGAAACAGAATACTGTATCCATTTGAAGCTGTAACACCACTAAGAAATGACTACCATGATGGTAGATTTAGCTAGGTTAGCCCTGCACGTCCCTGTGATGGACATTGCGTTCTTTACCAACACCGGAGCAGGAGAAATACTCTGCTCCTTGCTGGACTCTGAATTTTTCAATATTCAGCTTCCTGGGAGAGTTTTTAAAAACTGAAATTTTTGTCTGATCTTCAGCTGGTTGGCATGTCTGCGAACATAAGTATCTGTGTGTGCAGACACATGTGATGTGTGCAGACCATAGACTGTATATAAAGAGATGGACGTAGCCTCCGTGACGTCACCCATAGATTTCTGAAGAGCTGAATTGAAGCTCGGTGGGCGGTTCCTACCATCACCATCTTGGCAGCGTCATGCGTGTCATCTCACTTGGAAAATACGAATATGGGCAAAGAGGTGGAGCTGAGAGGGGAGCCGTGAGCGTCATGGCGGATAATTGATATCAAGTGAACTCCGAGCTTTCTGTAGCTAAGAGCTAACCAAGCTCACCCCGACATAACGGGAGCTAACCAGCCAACGGAGGTAAGCGGGCTAAGGTTAAGTCACGTTGTTAACCAGCCAAAAACCGCGGTTGTTCTACGTTCTTCTCACTTGAAGCTGGAGATTGGTACCTGTCAATCAAAAGAACACACCCCTAAATATGCCGAACTTCGGGATTAAATTACTTTTAAACGGGCGAGTTAGAAAAATTTCACTCCCCCCACAGTTGTCATGAAGGTAAACCTGACCTATAAACTGAAAATGGATTTTTGAACCAGGCTGTAAACATGTTTATTTCTGCTGTGAAGTTGGTCTTTTTAACATGGGAGTCCAGCCCCTAGCGGATGAAGGGGGAACTGCAGTTTTATGCACTTCTGCATAGGCTTCACTTTTAACCACCAGAGGTTGCCGCTTGGTGCAGACACATCAGGGTGGACCAGCTTCTCCTGGATGTGTCGAGGATACAGCCCAAAGTGGACAGGTCTTTTAACGTTGCGGTTCCCAGATTGTGGAATTGGATGACTTACATATCAAAAACGCTACTTTATTGGCTGTTTTTTAAATCTGTTTTTCAGACTCAGCTAGTCTGGCTTTCATCCCAGTTTGGTTTATTGTTTTAACCCATATTCATCCCTTATTTCTGTCTTGTACTTTATTTCTTAATACTTTGGTTTTATTCAATTTAGACTTCTTAATATATATATATATATATATATATATATATATATATATATATATATATATATTAAGAAGTCTAAATTATATTAAAATATATATATATATATATATATATATATATATATTAAGAAGTCTAAATTATATTAAAATATATATATATATATATAAATATATATATATATATATATATATATATATATATATATATATATATATATATATATATATATATATATATATATATATATATATATATATATATATATATATACATATATATATATATATATATATATGTATTAAAATTTTACCTATTTAAAAGTAATATTATTCCTGCATTCAACATTTTGGTTCAGTCGTTGCTGTTGTTTTTATATGCTTTATAAACCAACCTGGCTTGGATAGTTTTCAGACAAATTTGTTGAATTTGTTTCACTCTAAATCTCAAGTAAATATCTTTGATGTTATAAAAATATACTTGGAAAAAAATACTCAAACCTTTTAAAAACATTACTTATCGTATAAACACCACTTAGTATTTTCTTGTAGGTCTGCACTGTATTTGCTTGCATTTCATAATGAAAAAATAGCTATGCCTTTGCTGTCAGTACGAATAATGCATTTTCTAACACTCATACCATTAACATGCAACTTGTACGGATTAATAATGGTGTTTTCAGCTGATTTTATTATATATTTAATGGTGTCTTTTTCTTCAGAAGATCTTCTCAATTCAAGTGTAAAACATGAGCATTTGTGCTAAAGGTAGCTCAGTTACATTATATAATATTCACACATGAATATCTAAAAATTGAAATTTGACTTTGCTCAAACTGACAGACCTATAACCAGATATGTAGAAAGAATGCTCATACATTTTTGGCTACTGAAAATTACAGAGAAATGTGTAAATGTGTTTAAAATTTGACTGGATCTGATTCACCTTAAAGCCCATAAGACTGAATCACAGTACAACCTGCATAACAAGTGCATTAACAGAGCGCAACAATTGTAATGGATTTTTAAAGGGCAAGAATTAAAAGATGGGCCAAAAACTAAAGACAGCAGCAGGACCATATATATGTATTATGCTCAGTGACTTCAATGTAGTGGCAGATGAGGTCATATGCTACTAATGTTCCTGAACGGGGCTTTTGTTCAGTGATATCCCCTCCCCACATTGAAATTTTAAGGCTACTTCCTTTGTGGAGTGTTAAGATTGCAAGATGGAACATTTCGACATTTCTTAAACTCCTAATGGGTTTGGCACTGGGGGGAAAAAAGGTGAAACTTAATTGGAATAGACTTTTCCACCTCTAAATTTTAATGAAGTGCTGGGCTGAATGTCTCTTATTAGGTGAAATTATCCATTAGCATTTTAAATGACCAGCTATCTTCATTATAATCAGGATGAGATGCATTTCTGTGCTGGGGATCTATTGATTGCTTGGCAATGTCAAAGTCTGCATGAAGACATAGAGGCAGGCTGTGTGTGACAGGCTTGGGCCTCACCAAGGCACTCAAAGCAGCCAGGCGAATGGGCAAGGGAATAATCCGTTTTGCTCTCTTTCAAATAATTACAGTAATATGAAGATAATGACAGTGGAAGCAATGCTGCTTTATCACAAGACAAACATGTCCTATACAGTAATTCAGTTATGCTTCTTGTGAAAATAATCAGTTATTTTGATTGCACACAGTGGAGATGACACAGCTGTAATTGTGTTTTGTTCCTCTGTAGAAGATGCACGGATTTTAAAAGTGTGTCCTTCATACTTCACTCAGCCAAACTAATGTGGTGTGTTCGAGGATTCAGCAGAAATTACTTTTTTTTTTTTACATATTAATTACGTTTTATTGTCTTGGGTGCTCAAATGTTTTCACAAGAGAAGCAGCGATGAGAGTGGAACACATGCATTAAAAGCTTTGTACTAATTACTTTGAATCTGTGATGATGAACTGCAGTTTCTGAATCACACTATACATTTAAGAGCAGTTAAATTAATATGTGACAAGGGATCCTTTTAATTGCTTCTCTCTGAAAAGGAGGAAAATCATTGAGAATTGTGCTACACACAGACCCTTGCTGTTTGAGTTCTCTTGCTTCTTTCTAATAGTTACTGTATGATGAAAAAATGAAGAAAAAAAAAAAAGCCTGCTTTCAAATAACTGATAATAAGAGAGAATGGGTATAAAATTACTGAATGTTATTTCTGTAAAGCTTTTGTTTAATTATTGCTGATGATTTTGTATGAAGGCGGTTTAGAATATTTCATTTTTATGAATTACCCTTTTATTTGATAGCTTTGACGGTTTTATAATTTTCTACTCAAAGCACCGTGAACAAATATTTAAAAGCCTTTCCAGGCTAAAGCAAATGTGAGACCGAAATTGGCAAACATTTGCAGTGTATATCACACAGACCTCATATGCAGCCACAATTGCATGTGGCCCTAACTCATTATCAGCCTCAGAGGCTGAAATTTGATCACAATAATCTCATTTTAATTTGAGTTATATTTAAAAAAAAAAAAAAAAAGGGGGGGTGGTGTTGAATAATCACATTGCCCCCAGTTGGAAGGAGGAAGATTTGGCCAATGTTTGAGAATACTTCCAGATGGTGTTAAGCAGGCACACTGGCACTATGGAAAAGCAGGGGACCACTTCCCTAAAAAATGTCCTAACCCTCTGCTCGCTCCTCTTCTCTAGACCACCATGTTTTCCTTTTTTTTCCTCCCTGATATTAGTATTGTTGCCCCTTGTTGCCCCCCTGATTTCCTTCTCTATCTCTCACTCGCCATCTCATTTTCAACCTCTCACCTCATCTTTCCCTCCCTACCATGCCCTTGCTCCTCCCTCATATGACTTCCCTCCTCCCAACATCCTTTTGCTTATCCAAACAGGTCTTGCAGTGTGTTGGCTCAACACAAGGCCAGAGCCAACGTAGCGCTGACCCCTCCTTTTCCCCAACCTCCCCACTCTCCTAAGGGGGAGGCGAGCGACAGAGCCCTACCCCCCGATTATACTGGGGGCGAGAGGTTAGAATACAGCCCTGAGGGCCGGCAGCTGTCAATTAGTGATAACTGCTGAGAAAGACACACACTCGCGTGTGTGCACACACACATGCAGACTCCCTGCCTTTTTTTCCCCTTTTGCTCCTTCGTTAATCATGGGGGCATCACCTAGCAACGGTACTGAGGAAGTCCTCAGTGAGGATGCCTGGTGAGAAGCCCACTGAAGCAACGAAAGAGTGAAAAAAAACGATGTACAGCAGGAGGAGGGAAAGAAATAATGAAAAATAGAAGGGGGGTAAATAGAAAGAGGATAATGAAACCCCTTCAGAGGGAGTTTTGACGTGAGACAGTTATTGTCCATGGGTAGGTTCAGCGTTATGTATAGACCTGTCATACATATCCACAGGTGCTCATGCAACTAGTTTTGCTGAGATTGTTAGTTGTTGTTTTAATAAACTTTGAATGTTTCCTTCAACCTTTTCATTACCCGACACAGTGAGGGGTAATATGCATAAAAATCAAATAGGTCTCCATTAGGGAGGATTATTTTGAAGGATGCACACACAAAAACAGCTTTACTGAAAAGAAATAGTGACGACCTGCGCTGTAATGTATTCACTTCATCTGCCTGCTTCATTGCCTTCTTCCTCCAGGCAAGTTCAGTGTTCTTGCAAACACATTAATATGAGGTGAATATGACTGCTGCATGCCAGAGCTCCCCTCCGCCTGCACAACCTCTGTCTGACAGAGTGGCAGCACATACAACCATGAGCAGGTGATAAATCCTTGTCAGGTTTTATTAAAACCCAGCCAGGCCAAACAGAACACCTCATATTGAGCTGTAATACCCAAGGATACACTGTATGAGAGAGAGGCAGAGCTATCCTGTTTGGTATGCACTCCAGCAGTGAGCCACTGTCTCTTCTCTGATGTCATTAAAATGGGAGTGGAGACAGAATAAAACCACACAGAAAACACACCCACACACACCTCTGCCCCCTGCTGGTCTGACAGACCCAAGGGGGGTGCAGGTTAGCCTTACTGGTCACTAAATCCTCACTGCCAGAGCTAGAACTGATATGACATTAAATTTATGAATGTGGAGGCTGTATTACTATACATATATATATATATATATATATATATATATATATATATATATATATATATATATATATATATATATATATATATATATATATATATATATATATATATATATATATATATATATATATATATATATATATATATTCAGGTCAAACTGCTGACTGGACAACAATAGAAATCATCAGTTTGCTCATTATTTATTTACCTGTCTGAGGAGCTCTTTTGAGACAATTAATCAAGTCAGTGAAAGATTTCCAAGCAGCTTGACTGCAGTCAGCAGACAGTAAATGGGGCAGGTTGTCAAATACAGGGAGTGATCTGTGCAAACCAATTACTCTGTCATGTTATGACGACCCAAATAACCCATGCAGGGGTTGAAAAATGCCATGCTGAAAGCATGCCTGGGGTGACGGCGCCTTTAGTTTAGTGTTTGAGCAGCAGATTGGACACTGTCATCACTTGCAAGGAGAACAATCAACACACTCTCTTGTAAAATAGTCCTTTCTGATGTGGATGTGCACTTAAGCACCTCTGTACTTGTATGTCTGCATCAGAGAATCACAGGTAAAGCGGCATGGGCTCACATATTTGATGAGAAACAATACCTTAGCGGTGCTGACAGTACATGTGGCTTCACAACTGAGCGCACACACTATATGTAAAAGCTTGTGTCATCTCAGCACATTTCAGTATGAGTGTCTGAAAGGAGATAGCCAAGCTAATATCCCCCCTCGCTTTTTTTTTTCTGTCTCTTTTTCTCCCTCCTGCGTGTCTTTGTCCTTGATGACCAAGCTGTTGGGTGGTCCGTCTGACCGCTCTGACCCTTGCGCTTGGGCTGACGTAAATTCGCTAATGGTTAGCGTCTTGTTGCCCCTGTGACAAGCCTTTTTGTGCTCAGCTGATGTGATCCAGTACTTGTGCAGAGGAAGAACACTCTAAGAGGAGCTGATTTGTGTCCATGGCAGGAAAGGTTTACCTGGAATGTGTGAAGAAAATTCTGTCACTTTCAGTTCTTTCTGAAGGCACAAGTGTTGTAATGCAGGTTGATCAGCAGTGCAGAAACATGTACAGCTGCCGCTTTAAGCCACAGATGCATACATTAGACGATGCAATGTGCTCCATATCTTGTCTTTGCACCACTACCATTCCATAACCATTTTTTCTTGCCAGCAAGGCAAGAAAAGAAAGACTGGCTTCATCCCAGGATGCTGGCACAGTCATCAATTTGATCTTATCAGAAAATTTTGGCTTTTTTTTCTTTATTTTTTGTTTTGTTTTGTTTATTTCTTCTTTCTATCGAAGGCTCAAAAAAAAATAATTGAGTGTCAGGTTCAACTGACTGAAACACAGAAGTCAATGAGGCCTTGAGCCTTGTACATGACATCACACAACACATGTTAAACTCATTGCGATCTCGATTTTGGAAACAGCAATTATTCTGCAATAAACTGAAACCTACCTTAGAATATTGTGGCAAAGGTGGTGTGCTCAGACTCCAAGACGCACTTTGGAAAACATCATGGAGTGCATGGCGCTTTGTTTCCTCGCCACAGTCAAAGAAAAAAGGAAGAAAACTTGTAATTGCGTTGAGGAGCTTCGGTTTTAATGGCGGCTAATCAGGATTTGGTAAAGATTCAGATCAGAACTGGAGCACTTGCACTTTAGACTAAAATAAACAGAACCAGACATGTTAGCTGACTGGAGCCCCTTACTAGCTCTATATCTTAGGAAAACAAGACCAGAGTTTTCTGGTTTTAGTTAGCAATAAAGAGCCTGATTTCTTCATCAAGAAAAATCTGGAAAGTCACCTTCATGTGAAACCTCAGTATGGAAACAAACTGGCAAACACACAGAAACCACTTAACTACCACAGCATAGACTAAAGACATTCATTTTACACCACACAAACACACACACATGCACAGAAAGAGTCCTTCTTGCCAAACAGTTGTTTTTGTGGTTGATTCATGTGGCAAGCTGGTATACATTGTAGTTATGGAAAATCAGCTGTTTCTTCAGTCATTTTGAATAAAAAGATAATATAACATTACTTAAAACAATCAGTTATATTTCATAAATAGTTTCCGGCTTGTGTGCATTTTGAAACCTCATGTTTCTGGGATGAACGGTTGGAAATCAACGGCCTTAACGAAAATGTTACCTTGTAATTATCGTTGTAACACTGTAGCTCTCACAGCTGGAAGATTTTAGAACATCTCGGCAACGTTGTTGGATGATCGTCCCTTTCAGATGGGCAAACAGTTTACAATTTACTTAAAAATAATGGGGTATGAGCACGAACTGGAATTCACCCTGTGTTCCTCACCGTGACTCAGTCAGCCATTTAGTGTAAATATACAGCTGGAAAAAGGCAAAGCTCTGGACAAACGATGATGTTTGCACTGCCAAATTAAAAAGAAATCTACAGCATGATTCCAATAATGCCCATGAGAATATACCCTCTGTATGGTTTCTCTCACAATCTCTTCTTAAAACTTCACCCTTCCTCTATAAACACTGCAATCAGAGCATCTCTCACTCCTGCCATGTCCAACTCCACAAACCAAAAGCAGATCACATAAAAACTAGTTTTACAGCCAAGACTCAAGGAGAGAAGTATAAGCAGTTGAGCCTGCTGCTTTTTTTTTTATGACTGTAGAAAGAGAAAGTGAGCTGTCGGGAGGGAAGGAGAGAGAACGGCCTGAAAAATCCTGGGACGGGGTCAGGGTTGAGGTGCACCACGCTAACAGCGGCCGCCTGTAAACAGAGGCACACCTGCCAATTTGCAAATGTCTGCCTGCTGAGGAATAGCTGGAGCTGTAGGGTCTCTTCTCCTTTATATATGGTTTATACAGTAACCAAAGCGAAAGAAGGGAATCGAAGTGCGTCTTCAAAGACGACCTGACTCTCTGTAATCACTCCTGTTTGGGCTTTGATCTCAGGGAGGGGGAGAGAGAAAATAATTACACGTTTCTGGGTGCCCTTTTACAACGAATGAAAGGCGATGTTAGATTTGAATCGTATGATAATGGGAGGTTGTCTGTGAGAATGTGATGGGGAGGTGTTGAATGCTACTTGAGGGAAATAAAACAAGACCCACTGAGACATTTTGTGCCAGCCTTGAAAGCTTCTGGCAACCTGCCTGTCTCTGCTTCCACAGAGCACACAGAAGAGGTCAGATACCAATGTGGGTGGGTGATATTATCTAACCTCCAGTGCGAATTATGAGAGATGGAGACACTGACTGACTGACCAGTCTGTATGTCAATGTTTCCACTTTTATGTGCGATGCTCCGCTTGGAAAAGCACTTTTTTTTTGTTGTTGCCGGACTCTTTTATAAATGTCTCCTTATGCTCTCTGTGATAACGCAGCAGACTGCAAATGGCATTAAGATTTTTCACAGACATTTTATATTCCTTTTATCTTCTATCAGTATGAAGGCCTCAGACATCAAGTGGTCTGAACTGAAGATGTCCTTATTTGATATAAAGAATGTGAACGCAGACAAATATCACACAACGCCTCATGAAGCCCAGACAGTGAAATGCAGAAGATGCCAAACGTCTGAATGGTGAGATCTGGACTTTCAATGAGCTCAGGAGAAACAAAAACACAGTGAAGTAGTGTACATTATTAATCCAATCAAATTTTTCATCATAATGATATCCCACACTTGATAATGCATCTTCTTCCATATTGAATTTTGAGTGTATGCTTCATAATGGATGAAAGTGATTGAATGAGCAGGTCAGAAACTCTGCTTGCCTTGGCTCCATTACAAGTGAGACACGAAGACATGTAATCAATTGAGAAATCCGTGACAGTTTCTCCTTTCAGAACATGTGGAAAGACAGCCAGCCATCCTTCACATGCCCTTTGTGACTGATGCATCTACTTCCTGTCTACAACATGTATGACCATACTGTGCGCATACAACATAAAATCCTGCATAATAAATTGAGGTTGTCTAAACATGATGATGGTGAAACCAGCAATAAGTATCAGTCATCCTGCCGATCCTACAAGCTTGAATGATTGGTCTTTAAAGGGACTCAGTCTGAGTACAGGGAGACTAGACTGGGGCTGCAGCTGCAGGTTTTGATCCTGCACATAAAAATAAGCTACTTTTGACAACATAAATTAAAGTTTCTTACTTTTAATTGAAGCAAGGTTTATGGTTACCAGTGTCCGTGTTAATCAAAGTCAAACAGCTTGTGGTTTGATATAAGAAATTATTGAAAAATATTGATTTGTCAGTTTCACTAGAGAGACGTTGCATTTTTCTATACATGAAAAAAGCAATAAAATCTCTCAATCACTTCCTCGCAGTGATTTTTTTTATTTAACTGTTCGAGTTCCTGAAAATTTTTTAGGATGTCTATTTCCTGTACAAACAAAGAGTGTAAACATGTCATTTGGTAATACATGGCAGCCCATCAGTGTTGCTCTTGCTTCACCTTGCATTGCACAGAGATGGCACATTATTGTGCGCATGGCAGACCAGCACCAGAGGGAGTGTTTGCTGAGCTCCACTCCTGTCACACCTGTGATTGGGCCATAAAGAGATGGAAGGAAGCAGGAACAGGGAGACAGAGGGGTGATGGCAAACAGAGGGGAAGGGGTGGAAGGAGGGGAGGAGAAATAGATGCAGATGAAAGAGAAGGCAATGACAGATTCAGACGAGAGGCGGAGAGGGAGGGGTGGAGAGATCGAAGCAAGGAGAGAGGCAGAGGCGGGGAGCCCAGCGGGTGATCCCAGCACGCCTGCCTCCTTGACTGCAGGATCCTATCCTCAGACAGGGGAATGATGACACAGCTACCGCCATGCAACCTGCTACCAATTTATTAGCACAAGGCAGAATAGGAAATAGTCACATCTAACTTTTATTTTTCCAAAGTATGACTAAAGTAAGACAAATAGATTTGCTGAATGTAAAATCTGTTAAACACATACATAAAAGAAATGTACTGATATGAAATAAACAATGTCATTAACAAAACACTTCAGCCTAATCAGCGCTCAGGCAGCATAGCACAGCTGGGGAAAGAGCTTTCAAAATTCATTAGACAACAAAATGCAATTCCTGATGAGGATGAGGACATTTATAATTTGATTGAACTCCATTCCAGGTTAACTGACTGATGGCAGTCAGGCCGGCTGTTCCCCTCAGTAAGCCTAATCCTGTTTCTGTGTCAGTTGGTGTGTTTTTATTGTGTCTGACACCAGGTGGATTATGTCAGTTAATTCACAATGAATCAAACAAAAGCTAATACTAATCCAGCGTGAGGCTTCAGTGTGATGTCTGACGCTCGGGATTAATTCGCAACATTCCCCAACCAACCTAATCCTCAACGAACCAGGCAGGATGGTAGCCTAACTGACAGTTTCTGCCTCGTTATGGCAGGGTGATATGCTTCACCTAGCTTTTCCCTTGGAAAATCCGTCCTGATGAGTGAGACAAGGGGAAGTTATTATAGACAGAATAAACTGGGTAAAAACTTTCCCAAACGCTTTTGCTTTGGCAGCCATTAAGCCCGTCTTGAAGCCTTTTGGAGTGCGTTCTGCTCCTCTTAAGGTTTAAGTTTTGACATTCTGAAATCAATAGGAGGAAGGGAAATGTTTCTTTTTTCTTATGTAGTTTCTTGAAGAATGGTTGAAAACACTTCCATCAGACCTGTAGACGACTTGACGCTAGAAACAGGTTCAGGGGGAGGGGGTCGATCCATAATGAGTCCTACCTGGGGCTCCACTCAAAGCAAGCAAAGTCTAATTCAACAAATCTACCAACTCCACTATATTCTATGTTTGTGTCAACTCTCTGAAGAATATTTCGTCAAAAAGTGTACAAAAAACCACAAACATGCACACTAACGAAGAGAAAAACAAATGTGTTAAAGCTGCTTTTTCCCTGTAAGAAATGGTTTTCCCTTATGAAAGTGCATTGATTAATTTATTTAGCTACTGTTTACATTGAGTGCAGTTAGACTAACTGTAACAAAGTGATTTGTTACATAACAGCAAAAAAAAGACAGATATCTCCAAAGTGCCAGTAACAGGTGAACCAGGCTTTGCCTCTGCACTTATTATATTCAGAGGAAACTGTTGAATGCTTCGGGACTTTAAAAAGGAAGCATTGTTAACAACTCACAGCAGTGCTTGAAAGTTATTCAGACAAACAAGGTAAAGAGTGTCAGGGTTTGTGGAGATGTGGGGACCCAAATGCAAGACGGAGAGGCCAGAGGCAGACGGAATAATGGCTTAATCCAACATTACAAAAAAAGAACACTGGACAAAATAAACCTAGAACCTAGAAGTATAAATACACTGCGGGACCAAAAAGAAAAGGGGAAGTTAATGAGGAAATCCAACCAGGTGAGCTAATAAACAAGAAGCAAGCAGGGAAAATAATATACAAGAGAGCTAAAACAGGAAAAAACTCCTGAATGAAACAGGAAGTAAGAACTACAAAAAAAACTCCACATCATGATAAAGAGAACCCATTAATTAAACAATTCACTTATTTTATTGCAAATATTAAGAAATTATCCTAAAAAAATGCAAAAAACAAAAGGCTTGAACCATGACACTACCACTGCCATGCTGAACAGATGGGATAGGATTTCTGTGCTGGATAACACTCTTCTCAATAAAGCAAAACATTACATGTTAGTGCCAATTGTTCAAAAAACATTTGCCACAATAACAGTCATGTCTTGCTATTGTTTATTAAACTGAGTTCTGTTTATCTGTTTTTAGGGACAAAATATGATTTTGTTTCAGGATAATTATGCAGAATTATTCCTACAAACCTCTCTATGCACATTGGTAAGGGACTCAAACTTTTTGCAGTTCATGTTAGTTTTCTTTATAACCCATACAAAAAAAGGGAAAAGAGTTTTTTTTTTTTTTTTTTTCTGCAGCAGAATAAATACCAGCTGACTTGTTATCTTTACCTCCTCCCAGCCCCATCTACTGCTTCAGAAACGTACTGGACATTTCAAAAGATGCTATTGTATCATCAAGCCAGTCTAGTTAATTAGGCATCGAGTCAGCCTTCCTCTCTTGAATACACAGTCCCTCTGGGCCCCACAGCTGCTCCTGCTATGGAGGTTAAGTGCTAAAACATGTTCTCCTTTCTACATGACTAGCAGAGGTATAGCGCCAATAGATTTCTAGTTACCTTGCAGTGCTCTGCTCAATAGCATGTCGGAGGCAACAGAGAGGGAGAAGTGAAAGAGGTGATGATCTGATAACATTTTCATGTCTGGGTTTTTTTTTTCTTTTTTGTTATTTTAAAAGCAAAATGAAAGGAGTAGTTGTTTTCTTGAGGAGCAGAAAACTGAACGCAGGTAGATTTAACTGACGTCAAAAGAATCTGTTTCACAGTAAATCCTTGTAGGATTTGGGTTTTTCTTTCTCATGCTGATTTTGCGCAGAAAAACCTGAACTCCTTCTTGTCTCCATATGATGCCATCAATATGAACTGACTCACTCTTGCTAAAAATAAATTACCCAAGCGGACAATCGTGTCTCAGCAAGTTTGGGAAAGCTCAGCTTCAGTCACATTACAATAATCTCTGATCCTGGGGGAGAAACCATCAAGAGACACAACGTATAAAACAGCATGAGGCTTTTTTTTTTCATATATTTTTTTTAAGAATATGGAAAAAGTGTCAAAGTATTCCACGATGTGGCATTAAAACTCTACGTATCATTTTAGCACCTGGTAAATCTGCAGTGTAATATTGTGATGTGAGGTTTCCTTCCTGGCTGTGTCACTTTGTGTGCCAGTGTGCATGTGTTTGTCTGGTCCCCCACGGTAGATTTGTTATATAGTGAGTCAGTAAAGCAGTCCAATGTGAAAACCATCTTCCCAAAGTCAGAGAAATGTGATGTGGATCGACGCTGATAATAAATAGCGGCGATAACCGGGGGAGGAACCCATCATCTGGCGGTGAGATGGGTCTGGACGAGGACGAAGCAGCCATAAAAGCCTGAATGAAGAGATGTAAAACAATAAGGCCAGAGAGGATGGGAAGATGGGAGGGAGGTGGGGAAAGGAGGGAGGGGTGACGACCCTGGTAAGCAGGCAGAAGATAGAGATAGCTAGATAGACGGAGAGGAAGAAAATGAGAGAAGAGGTGGAGGCAGAGGAAAGAGAGAGGTTGAGTCAGCCATGTCTGCACTCCATCAAAAACTGTGTCAGTCACTCTCTACCACCAACAACCCCCTCCCACCACCACCACCGCTCCACTCTCTCTTCAACTCTCACATTAATTCCACTTCTTTTAACCGCCAGCCAGGGGTGTCCTCCACTGAATGTCAATCCTCTGTTAAGGGTGACAGGAGAGTGAACAAGGCACAGAGGGGGGTGGGGGTGGGGGGGGGGGGGGGGGGTTGAAACTGCTTGGCTTGCTTAGAGGCCTTCTTTATCTGGAGGTCTCACCCGACATGACCCGCCTCTTTCCATTTTAATTGCACTCTTTTTTAATATCACACATGTCTTTTCGACTGACATTTAGAGACATTTCATAAGATAATATGCTGTATCATAGTATCTGACAGACACTGAGACATCTGAAGCTCAGACATCCTCCCAAAGACAGACAGACAGACAGGATAACAAGTACACAGACAAACTGTGACGTAACACAGACCAGCCAATAAAGGAAAAGGAGATGATCAAATGGGAATGCAGACCAAATGCTGTTGGGAAATATGCGAGTGGCTCTCTGCGTTGGAAATTCCAATAAATCAAAGTCAGTCTCATTCAAAAATCCAAATCAGAATAAAAATGTATGTTCCTGCAGGCTCTTGCTGATGGCGATCTTTCTCTTTCTTGATCCATCCCCACCAACCCTGAGGAATCAGGTCACAGTTGACATATATATAGTAAGTGTGTGTCTCTGTATGTGAATGTGCATCTTACCTTCATCCCACACAGGGGGCCTGATAGATAGACTACAAGCGGTGTATATCTGGTCAACATGGCATGCGTGAAAAATAATTACACTTAGCCTGACATCCAAGGTCGACGGGCTTCAACAGCTGCCCAATCATTGCTGGCTATTTTTCCTTCTCCTGTCTGAACTTGGATGAGTGTAAGAAACACATCGCACACAGGCTTTTTCATGCTGTCATATGATAGCACATGAAGGCCTCGTTCAGTATCACGACTTAACTCTAGGGCATGCTCTTTAGAAAGTGAGGGTCGCACTCATTGTTAGGCATAAGACATTTAGGATGAGGGGACAGAACAAATGCAAGGCAGACGAAAACATGTCTTTAAATGCACATACTTTTTTAACCTCTTTATAGTCTGCATAAAATTAATAATGTTTTTGTTTATATGATCATATCTCTGATTAAAGTCCAAATGTTAATATTATTGTAGTTGAATCAACAGCCCAACTGTTTTAAACACATGTAAAAAATCTGATTATTTGTGTTCAGATTTTTTCACTTTTTAGTTGAAGTGATTTGTTTGTGTACAAAAATATTAACTGTACAATCAAGTGGTAACTAAATTTATACAAGGAAAACATCTGAAACTCTAGAATAAATTTTCCTTAAAGGATTTGAGTGGTAATTTTACCTTAAAATAGTACACTTAAATAATTATTATTGCTTATAATAGTGATATTGTAATAGTGTAATATTTGTAATAATTGTGTAAGAATTGTAATAGTGAAGACGGGAATCCTTTATGTGTGTTTTGGGGAAGTGTAAAACCTGCTTTTTTTAAACAGCAATTTACTGCACAACATCACACAAACATTAGAAGGTCAAGACTTCTAATCAACCTAACTGAGCTAAAACTATGTTGAACACTAACACACAAACTAACATCATCTGGCTTCACACAAGCATTGCTTTTTTATTTTAGAAATATGTTTTTACCCTCACATAATGCAAAGTTAAGTCCTCCTCATAAGTCCTAGTTAACAGTTGGATGTTGTCTTCACAGTGTGTCCAAGTGCTATATTTTCTGCCCAGAAGCTGGCAATTTAAGTAGACACAGCAGGTGGGTCTTCATCACTGCTGGTTCTTAATGTCAGTTTAGTGTATAGCAGCTCTAAAACACACGGCCTTCTTCCTGTATATTCATTACCAGCCCCTTCTCAGTCAGAAGAGTATTTTAGTCAAACAAGGTGGTTAAACACTTGGCTGACTGCGCCAAGGCCCAGTGTTTCCAGCAAACAGGGGCACATTTTCCCCAAAATGTGAGAAAATGGGAATGTGGAGATGTAAAGTCAGTCCTGGGTTAAATTCAAAGCCAAAGAGCTCATGTCTCCTCCATCTAATACCTTCACTTCAGGTGCAGCACATTACCTCCTTACTGAATATAATCACACCCACTCCAGAGTTAGATTTGGCTGCGGTTTCTACACTCTAAACCTGCAAGTTACTGTTTGTTTCCATTACTGCACATGGAAATGTGTGTATTACACTATTCATGTTTGTAAGAGGAGGAATGCAATCGAGTTGTTTTCTGTGCCTGTGAATACACTATGTGTGTGTGTGTGTCAATAAAAACCCAATTACCCATGTCCACATACTCTCTCATATGAGTCATTTGCAGTTTTTTTTTTCTCTTTTACTAGCACCCCCTTTTTATAAATTAATGCAAAAAGATTAAGGGTGCTTTTGAAATAACCTGACATGAACCATCTGCATCCAGCATGCCTATGGTCGAGGTAAAGCTTAGACCCTTCCTACTAACCCCTCATAGTTGTTTGCAGACATTCTCCTTAGTTTCCTTCAACTCCAAGAGGACATTTCAATGGCATTGTCCTCCCCTCTGCCTCCTAAACACAAGGAAGGAAATATCACCCCGGGAATAAATAACTCAGCCAGGTTAATTATTTGGCAGACTCGTCTACAGATTAATAACTGAATAAAAATGCAGCGGGGGACGTCGGAGCACTGAGCGGTATGCGTGTGTGTGTGTGTGTGTATGTGTTTGGGGGGGGGGGGGGGGTAGAGGAGGGGGAGGAATGATGGGCAATTGAGTGGAGTTATTGGAGAGCAACAGTGCATGTGCAGGCTTCAGATAGATGTAGGAGCAGGTCTAGCCCCAAGGCTGTGAATATGCTGTCTGGGAAGAGAGAGATTAACTAAGGCAGCTCAGTGACATCATGCCTGCAAAGACAGTTATGAAGAGTATCCATCACAGCCATTGCCTATGAAAAGGAATAGGGAAAAACAGAGTTATGTCTCAAAATGATAAATGAAAAATAAAATATGCACCATGATAACATTTGAATTGAAGGTTTTGTTCATCTCGGTGTTACAATACTCTTGTTGTAAATCAGAATTTCTCAGTTTCAGTCAAATAAGTGGCCGTGGCGTTACCTTTTTTGCAGCATAGTTTACCCTCCTCTTGTTAATCTTTACTGATATTCATAAACAAACCAAGGGTGCTGATCAGTTCGATGAAATGAGGAGCGACCCCATGTGGAGTTATTATCATCCCAAATGCACAAACAACCCAAATACCCTTAATCTAGTAAAGCCTGTATTGACCTAGTGGTGCTGCATGTGTGCATGTGTGTGTCTTCTTCTCTGACCTAGTCTTCTCAGTGCAGTGACAGAATCCCTTAACCTTCTTCACCTGAGGAGGGCAGACTGGGGTAATTTTCCTCTCTTTGAAGAAAAAAAAAAAGGGAACAGAGAGGGGGAGACAAGAAGAGAGTGAGAGGGGTGGACTTCCTATGGATCAGATTTTTTTTTTTTTTTCTTTTTTCCCCTCTGAGAAAATCTCCATTTATATTAGCCAGCATTCATGTGACTGGTGAGATTAGTTATTTAGATATAACACAAAGAAACACTTTTTCTTAATGTTTCCTCACACTAAGAACACCTACACAGGCGTACCAGAACAACACACGCGTAATGTGAAGAATTATACCCTGTGTTATTTATTTACAATTAGATCTCTAAGTATAATCTATGGGTCTGTCAAACACAGGGAGCTCATTTAACTGAACTGACTGCTGTGTTTCTATCATTATTGATTAGCTTCCAGATATTAGGCTCTTACATTTTGAAAGAGCCTAATGCAAAATGTAGCCTAATGCAAAACGCTGTGAGCTGGGGCAGAGAGATTAAAGCAGAAGAATTGAGAAATAAGACAGATTGAGAGGGAGCAGGAAGAGAAATGATAGACTCTACAGAGGCCACAGATCCTGGTCATTTTCATGCAGAAGGTCTTTTTGGCTCTCCCTTCCCCCATCCATCCATCTATCTACTCTCCACCCACCCATCTCCCCTCTCACCCCTCTCACCCTGCAGGGCAGGCCCTGCCTTCCATCTGTTGTCTGTCCCAGCTAGAAGCAGCCCCAGACCCCCTCCACTTGCATTTACAATTCAATTAAAAGCAACAAGCCTAGTCTTCCTCCTCCTTCTCCTCTTCTTCCTCCTCCTCCTCTTCATGGTTTTTTTTTTAGCTGTGCCTGGATGAGCACAGCAGAAAGGCCTTTACCCCATGTAGGGTTGTAGTCATGACACACGCTTACTGAGGTACTGCTAAGCAATACCGAATCCACTGATGATGCAAACACACAATGACACATAAACACACAGTGTGTGGAAGAGAAAGGGAGAAGAACACACTCACGCATACAATGATCTTTTTTTTTTCTTATGCTGAATAGAAACAGAATAGAAAACAGGGTTGGTGGGACTAAGCCCAGGAACAATACCAGTAAGAAAGTAGGTCAAACTTTGCATTAGAATAATGCATGTACTGATGATGTAACAACACAACAACTTTTTAAAAAATTTGTTTTGTTTTTTTCACATAAATTAGTGAAATTATAACAATAATGTTGCTTAAAGAAAGCACAATTACAAGATATTGCACGACTACTTGTGCCACACCTCTGTCGCAAACATGCCTCATTTGGTTCTTAAACTAAAGGATTCCGTTCCAGAAAGGTTTTCACAAAAAATAATAGCATGCTCTCTGTCAACACAGTTTATCAAATCTTTACAATTAACTCCGCTTACCCATAAACAGCTTTTTTCGTCACCTCTTGTGATATAATCTTTTGGTGAAAACACATTATGAAAGCCGAGGAGTCTAAATCAAGGCCCTCATACATTTCTCTCTGTCTTCTCCCTGTAATGTGAAAGCAATATCCACAGGCATCCCTTCTCAAGGAAAAAAAAAAGAGGGAAAAAAATGAGTCTTTAATATTTAATTATGGTGGTGCCAACATGCAACTTTTATCACTTTCTTGTGTCATTTGCATCTCCGGCAAGCCCAGAAGATATACACAAGGAGCTAGTAAGTGAGATAGAGAGAAATCGGGAGAGATTAAAAAAAAACAAACTTTAGCTTGATGGAGAGAGAGAGAGAAATAGAAAGAAGAGGCTGAAGAAAAGAAGAAGAAAGAGAAGCAAGGGGAACATGCTGTCATGGGGGAATCCATATGACAGAGAGAACAAGTTAGAGGGATAAAGGTGTGAGATAGGGAAGAAAAACAAAATGGGAAGGGCAAAGTGAAAAAAATTGTAAAAGTGCAAGAAGGGAAAAAGATCCACAGACACTGCAAGAGACATTAAAGCAGACCTCCTCCTCATGTGGGTCAGTGCTTTTGTATAGCTGTGCTGTCTTGTACTAAAAGTAGTATGAGTGTTTGACTGTCTGGACGATTAATCTCAGTTGCAAGTGTGGGTACTTTGTTATCTACTTGGTACTTTAGATTTTGTGAACCCTTTAAAATTTGATCCCAAAACAAAATCAGGCGTTCACTTGAGTTAAAACAGAAGACTGCACCTTTCCTCAGAAGAAGGGATTGACCAACAAAGATCGCCCAAATCGGCTGAATGGCTTTCTCACTAGTAACACTAATTTCACACCTTAAGGAGAACACTGAGCAAAGGTAGTATAAGCGCACATTCACATCAGCCTTTTTTATTCAAATCCGAGTCCGTTTGCTCGGAAAGTCCGCTTCGTTTGGGGAGCTGTGAATGCGCCAAACGAATTCTGATTCGGATCAAACAGGCGGACTGGGTCCGCCTGCAAATGCAAGTCTCGGCCCGTTTCAAGCGAACCAAACACAGGAAGCCGACTACAAAAAAAAGTAACTTCCTGCATTTAAAGTAGCATTGCATTGTGGATAAATACATAGCGATTACGTTCTCTTTTATAGCATTCGTTTCATGTCTCACTATGGGGAACGCTCTGGGCGTGACCTCATCAGAAGCATGTATTACACTCCTTCAGCCAGGATTGGCTGGGGCATGTCTGTCAGTGCCAGGGAGGGCGGAGACCCCTCCCCTATAAAAGAGGCTTGCACTACGCAGGCAGGTTATTCAAAAACCTCTTCTCGCCACGAGCAGAAGTATTACCCAATCTCTCTCGACTAGCTGTCGTCGTGGGGACTTAGCTTGACTGTCCACAGACACGGGTGCAAACTCGGTCGCCGGGCGCTTTGTTCCGGGCTGGTACAGTACACCGAGGAGGGAAACTTAACCTCACAAGTCTGTTGCAAAACAGGGGTGTGAGCAGCTAACTGCTAAGAGTAGCAATACTTTTGGCTAACTAGAGTAACAATACTCCACCTAGCATAAGTAGCAATACTTAGCCTTGAGCTAACGCTAGCCTCCCAGGCGACTGTTAGCGAAACCCGAGTAGCAATACTCCCGCTGTGCGGGCTACCAAAAGAGCTTCTCTCACCGAGCCACACCAGGCTAACCGCAGTCATTGCCGACCGCGCCTCAGTCCCACAGCCAAACTACCCCGCTATCAGTATGGAAACCAACAGCGTGCCCCCTGAAGTGGAGGAGAAACCCCTGCGGTAATAAAATTTCAAGCTGGGACACCCACCTGCTTTGAAGCGAAACTGTGCCTAGGTTTGAAACACGCCCAAGCAGCGCTTGAGTCCTCGGAGGTGTGCTCTCCCTGTAGCCGGTTCTCCCTCAAGTTGCTTCGCCGTCGTCTGGCTCGTCAGACGAACCTGTGCGGCGGCGACCCTACCGTTTTTCCCAGAACTGCTGGAGGAACTCGCCGTCTCTTGTCGGAGCAAGCCTTACAGGGAAAAACACCCAGTGAGTGGGAGCTCAGTGCTTGACTGTGAAGGGATGGAAAAGTGCGGTCTCCACCAGATGCCCCCAGTCGAGCCGGCAGTAGCGGCGCATCTTCACCCAAAGACTTCCATGTCAGCAGGGGGCTCCGCCTTACCCACCGTTTGGACCGTTTCCAGTCCAACCTGACGGAGAAATCCTATAAGGTGGCTGCGCTTACGGCCCGCGCACTCAATGCCTCGTCCCTGCTTATGGCGTATCAGGCGGAGCTGGAGGAAGACATGACCACCGCTCCTGATGCTGCACTGTGGGAAGAAGTGTGTGTCATCACTGATCACTGCCTTCACCTCCATAAGGTGGCGATCCAGGCATTGGGCAGAGCTATGGGGCTTATGGTCCTGCAGGAGAGAGCACGCTGGCTGAAGCTCACCACACTCTCGACCAAAGAGAAGGAGGACCTTCTCGACACCCCCATAACACCAGAAGGGCTGTTTGGCACAGCTGTCTCCACCATGCAAAAGAGGTGCGAAGACAAGAAACGTGACAACGAAGCTCTAAAGCTGTGTCTCCCCAGATGGCAGCCTGTGCCCACTCCCACAGCACCACCGATTCACTGCCAGACTTTTGCCCAGGCTGTGGCGCGCCTGCCCACCTTTAGGATCCCCAAGCTGACTAAGACGCAGCCGGCCACTCAGGCACCTGCTCGTTTTCCGCCTGCCAAGGGCCAGTGGCAGAAGAAGCCTGAAGGCTGATCAGCCACCGCCCACCTCCACTCAGACTGTGCGGAGGAGAAAACGGTTGGCCTAACAGTCAGTCGAGATGGGGAGTGTGTGCTGGACCCGCTCTTCCCAGCTCCCAGAAGAGCGTGGCCGAGTTCGGCGCATGAGCAACAGGATGTTCGAGCCTGCACAGCGTGCCACAAAACGATGCAGAGACCGGTCTCAACAGAGGGGTTCCCCTCGTGGCCCCTAGCCGTGTCTCACAAGCATTCTTGTTCCAAGAACCTTATTAAAAGTTCACAAACTGTGGCATCCAGGCATGTTGCCAAGGGCACAGTTAAAAATTTTGCAAAACAAAATAAAATTGTCAACAAAAAGGGATCTAGTCTCCTACTTCCCAGCGGGAGTGAGACCTCTTCCCTTAGCGAACATCGCTACACACTCAAACACTTCCTACCTCTCTTGGAGGGGTATCGTGCTGATTAGGACAGACAACACCACTGTTGTGGCTTATATCAACAGACAGGGGGGGCTGCGATCCCTTCGCCTGGATTTGCTGGCCCACAAGCTGATAGTTTGGGCCAGCAGGAATTTTCTGTCACTGAGAGCCACTCATGTACCAGGGGTCCTGAACCGGGGTGCAGATCTGCTTTCCAGGGGATGTCCTCTGTACGCAGAGTGGAAACTCCACCAAGATTTGGCCAGTATGGTCTGGCGACGTTTCGGTCAACCATCAGTGGACCTGTTTGCAAACTGGGAGAACACTCAGTGTCCCCTGTTTTTCTCTCGACACGACCAGGATGCTCCACTAGGAGTGGATGCCCTCGTCCATCAGTGGCCTCGTGTTCTTCTGTACGCATTCCCACCTGTGGCTCTAATTTCTCCGACGCTAGCCAGGGTATGAGCGGAAAGTCTGTCGATGATTCTCATTGCACCCCACTGGCCATCGAAGCACTGGTTGGCGGAGATAACTCAACTTCTACGACAGGAGCCCTGGTCGCTACCGGTTCACAGGGACCTGTTGTCTCAGGCACAGGGGGAAATTTTTCACCCTCATCCAGATAGGTTGGATCTATGGGCCTGGCCCGTGAAGGGTTCAATCTAGCGTCTGCTGGACTTCCTCAAAATGTCATTGAGACAATCCAAAACGCAAGGGCATCCTCTACGAGGTCCCTTTATGGATTTAGGGGTCTATCTTTGAGAAATGGTGCTCTGATTTGCAGGAAATACCTTTTCAGTGCTCCGTGGCTGTGATCCTAACTTTCCTCCAGAATCTGGTGGATCAGGGGAAAGCTTTTTCAACCATCAAGGTGTATTTGGGAGCAATTTCAGCTTGCCACATTGGTTTTGACGGAAAGACTGTGGGTCAGCATCTGTTGGTGGTTTGGTTTATGAGGGGGGCTCGGTGCAAGCTGCCTTTTGTGAAGCCCCTGGCACCATCATGGGACCTTCCCCTTGTGTTGGAAGCTTTAATGAGTCCACCTTTAGAGCCACTGGATCAGGTGGATCTCAAAGCAATTACATTGAAGACTGTGCTATTGTTGGCACTTGCTTCAGCTAAGCGTGTGGGCGAGATATATGCACTCTCAGTAAATCCGTCATGCACAAAGTTTTCTGCTGGGGACAAAAGGGTGAGCTTGCTCCCCAATCCCGCTTTCTTGCCAAAGGTGTTGGGGTTGTGTTCTCCAATTGACTTAGTGTCCTTCAGTTCCCCGCCCTTCTTGTCTGAGGAGCAGCGGCGGTTACATACGCTTTGCCCGGTGCAGGCTTTGCATGTCTATATGGAAAGAACTAAAACTTTTAGAAAAAGTGACCAACTCTTTGTGTCATGGGCTAAGGCCCATTTGGGGAAACCGGTTTCCAAACAATGGCTGTCTCACTGGATTGTTGGCGCGATCGCTACAGCCTACAGTTCCAAGGGGCTGCGGCCCCCACAGGGTTTGCGCGCCCACTTCATGGGCCCTGTTCCAGGGAGTATCCATTCAAGAGATCTGTGCCACAGCAAGCTGGGCCTCATCCCACACTTTTACACAGTTTTACAGGCTTGATGTCACAATGCCACCGCTGGCCCAATCTGTACTCAGTCTGGTTTCACCCACACTGACAGGATGTGAGTGAGAGATTCTGTTGGACGAGGGTCTCCTGTGACCTTCTGGTTATGCAATCCGGGAGTAAGTATTTTCCCATAGTGAGACACGAAACAAATGCTATGAAAGAGAACTTTAGGTTACTTGCTTAACCCCGGTTCTCTGAGTAGCATGAGTGAGTGTCTCACCAAGCCACCCTCCTTGCTTATTCGTAGCGAGGAAGAGGTGAGCTTTTCGGATAACCTGCCTTCGTAGTGCCAGCCTCTTTTATAGGGGAGGGGTCTCCGCCCTCCCTGGCACTGACAGACATGCCCCAGCCAATCCTGGCTGGAAGAGTGTAATACATGCTTCTGATGAGGTCACGCCCAAAGCGTTCGCCATAGTGAGACACTCACTCATGCTACTCAGAGAACCGGGGTTGCGCAAGTAACCTAAAGTTAAGAGTCTTTTGCCTCGTCGGTTGTCCATACTGCAGTCATTGTTGCAGTGTATTTCTACAGTATACTTGCATAAGACAAAATGAAAAACCAAAAACAGCTATAGTTCCGTCTCCATGTTTAACTTGAATTTTCTTCTTCACGTCGGCCTTGTTCTCTCTTTTGCTAATACTAGTGCAGCGCCATCTTTGGTGGAAATGGGGATATATTATTGTAAAGGTTTGGTGTGTTTGACCAAAGTGCGGCGTGAATGCAATCTAGGTCTGGATGGACCCCCCCCCCCCCACCTCTACAACTGAGCCAAGTCCCCGATTGAGTCCCAGTCTGGCAGACTATCTTGATGTGAATGCATCCTAAGACAGAGCTGCAAACAGACATGCAAAAGAATACTGCAAATCAGCAGTTTTTAAAGAGATCCCATGATAAATGAGTCTAACAGAACTTTTTGGTTTAGAGAAGTGTTAGGTGACTGAAGATGTTCTTGTGCATTTCAGCAAACAGTTGTAGTACCATTATAGCACCATTACTATGGTTGGCTGCATCTGGGCTGTAATGATTTGTCACAATTGATGAGAATGTAAATTCTGAATTATACCAGCGCTTTCTAAAAGAAAGTATCAGAGCATCTGGCCGTGAAGTAAATGTCCAACAAAACTGGGTCATGCAGCAGAAAACTTTGCACACAGGTCATTTTACACAAGAATGACTCAAGAAGTATAAAGTTAATATTTTGGAATGACCTCTTTCCAACTTAGATGTTGTGGAAGGAATTGAAGTGAGCATGTCGTGTAAGGATACTTACTAGCATCCGAAAGTTGCCAATATGGAGGATACGGACTAAAACTCCTCGGGGCGGATTGATGAACATCTTATCTTGAAATAACGATGATGAACTTTTGCTAACTTGATCCATTAAGTTGGGTTATATTCTTAAGAAATAAGGATGAAAGTATGGTGTTTTTGGGTTAAGAATAAGGTAATTTATTCAGCTGGATTTCATTTGTCTAATTTTACGACTTGTGTGACAACCTGAGGAGGTTTTTGCCCATATTTATGTATAAATACATGAAATTGCAAGTGTTTTCGGAATTTCAAATGCTACTGCCTATCCTTGTATCCCTAACAAGACCTAACTTCCTCCACGCCTGAAGTTCTGTATTAGGATGTGTAAATGACTGATAATGTGTGCAATTAGCAGTGCAACAGCCACATGTAGCACATGATGAACAAGTGCTCCAGTCCTCATCTAAGATTTATTTCCCTTATAGGATGCAGGCCTGACAGTCGCTGTGATTATATGAATGAATGTAAAAATAATTTAAATTCACCACCTCAAAGCAGGATGAAAGCAACAGTGTAATGACAGTTCATCTTCTTTCTGTGAATGTATTTCTGTGTGTATTTTCCAAGTGCAGGGTATCTAAACTGCTGTAAATCTTTAATACCCTATGCACAAAATTTGGACTGGAGTCCAGGACGTCCACCTGTGTAAACTCATAAAGCTTACGCTAAAACGTCCGAGCTGTGGAATGGTGTTTCTGCTTTTCTCCTGTTGTTGGAAGTCATGAAAGAGTCTCAGGGTATGTGGGGACGTTGACTAACAGCCAGACCTCTAAACTGAGGGAAAGAGCAGATTTATAATGCACGGATTGTCTGTGTTTTCCTATCATTCCAGTGAGAGGTTTGCCTGAGGTCAGCTGGTTGGAGCTGATTGAAATATGTTCAGCTGAGGGTGTAGTGGTGGAACAGAGCAGTGGTGGGTTAGACAAGAAAGAGCAACTGTCAATGAGCTTGCAAAGGACTCCATACACAAAACACATCGCTTAATGTTCCAGACACTTCGCCCCTTTCTTTCTTTCAGGAATAAATAATTTGCTGTATTTAAGGTCTTTTCTACAGAAAAAATCATCTGATATTCTTTCCATGTGGGTCGATATGCCGTTTGATCCAGGCAATACAGCTGCCTTTACACAGTTTCTGGGAAATAAGTTTCTTTTACTTACAAAGCATATAATGAGAGAATACTTCTAACTACTGGAAGTATTTTAGGTTAGAAATAGTTGGATTTTTTTAATACAGCACAAAATAGGAAGATCGTGTGGCAAAAAAAGTCCATTGTTGCCACATTACTGGTTTGGTAATAAATGAAAAGTATAACAGTGTATGTTGTCGCTACACGTTTTGGTATCTCTCTTTGAAGACAGAAGCCCCCAAATATCAATGTTTCTACATTAAGACACTTTATTTTCATTGTTTGCACTTGCATGTCGTCCAGCATTCAGACTGGGAATAATAAAGAAAAGAAATTCAACAGTTTCTATTCCAGCTGAGTGGGACATTGACATATCCAGTTCTTCCAGGTAATATTATACAGTTTCAAGGGGGACAAAAATCTCCTCACTGGGATTTTTTTTTTTTTTTTTTTTTTTCACTGGTGGGGTTTGAGGGACTGTTCTTTGGACCTCATGCACTTTTTGATTATTAATAAAATCTCTGCAAAGCACATACAATGGCTTCAGACACGCCACTGAATGCATGAGACATTATAATATATATAGTGCATGAGCTTGGGGGGTTTGAAGCATCATGGAATCATAGAAAGGCGAATGTTAAAAAAATGTTAGAAAGTCATTGAAGTGCAAAATACTGGGACATTTTTCCCTGAGACTCCATGAGTGTTGAATCTGAGAAACCCACTGAGGGGCAACTACCATCACTGCCTCATATGCAGTGTCCCCACCGCTTACATGCAACGAGGAGCAACAATCATCTGCTTCCAGGAACAGGAAGACTGTTCACACCTCTTCCACCCATTTAAACCTTTTGAACCTCAGTTTTCTGATTTTTAGTTAACACAAAACCTTAGCTGTGTTCATACCAAACATTTCCAAGATTTTTTCAACACACAATTGAAATACAACTGACGTGTTTTGTAAAAAAAAAAAAAAAAAAACACAATGACGGTCTTGATGGAAAGGCAGAAAGTATGATTTTTGGGAAATCACAACTAGTACCTGTGTTGTGCTGCTGATTCTGTGTTGTAAATCCTGTTGATGTCCCCAACAATTGACTTTTCTATAGAGGAAATAAAACCATCAGCTTTGAGTGCTTGTGGTTCATTTAAAATGGATAATATATTACAGTTACTGCTGACATTGTTGCCTGTGATAGCATCTGGTCTGCAGTTAAATTCCCTATTTCATCGTCCAACAACTGCCCACATGTGGTAGAAATAAGCGATTATTGAAGCAATTTATGAGAATTCCTGAATGCACTATCATAAATATATATGTGTTTCTGTGTGTTACTGAGAACTGGCTTTATTTCTCAAATGTCTTACTTTGTTTTTCACTTAAGGCCACAATGCATTTAGCTGAGCCACTAACCCTTGAAATGCTGATTTGCTGTTAAATAAATGTAGCAAAAATATCAATATTATGAGCTAGACTGATGTTTAATAATGGTACAATCACTCCATTGGTTAGCCAATTGGAGTCATCACCTCTAAATAATATTGGAAAGGAAAGGAAAGAAAGGGAAAAAAACGAAAAAAGATGAGAGAAGAAAATAAAAGAAGAGAAATGAAAGAAAAAGAAAGAAAATGAAACAAAGCATCTGTATTCAGCTGTATTTAAACAGTTCAAATAAAAATGAAAATACTCACACACTGTGTCTTTAAAAGAAAAAAAAAAACTGCCTCAAGTTGTATATAGTATAATGTGCAGGGCTAGTATACACTTGTTGGACTTAGGATTCGGAACACAACCCATACACCTCTGAGAGGGAAGTGTATTTTCCTCCATCCTGCATGTCAGCTGTGGTTTAGAGAAAGGAAACAGGCATGGCTGGCAAATCCAAAGCTCCCGGCAGTGTCTGAAACTGTGTTTGTTTTCCACTCTTGCTGTTCTCAGCCTTAATGCATTTGGCACTCTGACCAGCATGTTGCTGCAGCCTCAGCATAACAAACGCAGGCTTTTCACCAAGGCATTGACTCATAAAGTTATGCATAGACTAGTTTGCTGTGTGTGTGTGTTTTTGTGGGGGAGTGAGCTATCACTCCAAATGAACACATAATGACAATATCTAACACAGCACAGGTAATGATGACTGCATTACGGCACTTTTCAGAGTAAAGCTAAAACACATAGAAAGAGGTTTTTTTCCCCCCAACTTAACCAAACTGTTTGATTTCTACAAGCTATATTATTATGAGGAGTATATCTCTTAAGTATATCTCCTTAGTTCCCACAGTTCTCCTTGACTTTCATGCTTTGCTTTTCAATATATTTGTTATCATTTGTCTACCATCCAATCGATTGGTCAATAGATCAATACATAACAAATTACACAGTGGGTGTTAATGACAACCTGGAGATTAGGAAGGATAATGCTGCCTCGAAGATTGATCGATTAGCAGCAGTCTCTGCTGCAAAGCTTTTCAGAGGTGCATCTATTCAACCAGGATCAGTCAGAGACAGGTGGATGGAACATCCCCAGCGGGTAGTCAACCATCTAGGTCTGCACATCCACCCAACCCCTTTCCTCACAACTGCACCGTAACACCCTTTCATCGCACACAATCTCTTTAGGAGCCTGGAAAAGATTTGCCAGAGTGCCAAGATGAGAGACCCGGCTAATGCTGAAATGTCAAAGCATGTTAATTAACACACGGGGCTATAACTGTGATCAAGGCTCCCTTGAGGAACAGGAGCGGTGTACGACCCAATCTCTCTGCTTCAGTCCCGCTCCTCTGGATCGATTGGAATAGATTTTCTGCTTTTGCACACACCTGAATGCTGTCAACCAGGGGACATAAATTTGGGTTTCTGTCTTGCCCCCCCTTTTTTTTTTCTTCTTCTCCTTCTTCCAAACCCTTATACGTCGTATTTCTCCCTCGCAGCACATGGAAAGTTCAGGAGCTGCTTTTGGCTGAGCAGTTTGTTATAAAACAGCCCCATGTCTGTTTATGGTGGACTTGGTTTCAGTTGACTCTTCCTGCCCTCAGATTGAAAGGCTTCTTTGAAAACGAGGCCTCGAATGACTTTAGTGGGACTCAATCCTGCGAGTGCACTACGTGCTCACACACACGCACGCACACACAGTCATAAGTTCAAAAGTGCACATACATACAAATACAGACCCACTAGCATGGGATCTCTCTTTCTCATTACTCAGCATAAGGCTTTCATGGTTGACCTGCTTTTTAACTTTCTGATCTGGATTAGTGGCAGATAATTTAGGGAGGAGAGGAGCAGGGAATGTGTGTCTGCTTGAGCTGCAGAGCTTACAGGTAGTGAAGTGTTATCATTCAAAGTCCAACTGAAGACAAAGTTGACACAGCTGCTTCGGAGCATTACCACTGTTGTTTCTGTAGTAAAGTGACTGAGAGACACGGCGAGAGGCAGAGAGAGGCGGTGAGGGAGGGGAAATGTGTGGACAAGAGCGAATAGGAAAATGTACATCAGGCAAAAAATATATCTTCTTTGCTGATTTGGAGTTCCACAGGTCTGACTTGGTCAAGAGAGCGCCGAGTTAGCAGAGTGTCACCTCACTTTGGAGAAAAGCTGAAAGCTGGCGGATGTGGGAAGCGGTGGGAGCGGGGGGAGGGCAGCGTCGCAGGCAGGTGAAGAGGCTCGGTGATAAATCCATTTACATCCTCCTCTGTTTTATTTGCTCCCATGGACTCTCCTCGCGTCTCCCTATTCAGCCTTGTTTACCTGGCAAGCTGAGTGTGACTAAAGAAAATTCCCACAGCCTGAGGTGGGATTGAAGTTGTGGAAAGGAGGGGGGGGCAGCGGGGCAAGAAGGCAAGGAGGGGGGTTAAGGTGGGATGTGTGGAGACAGAGAAAGGGGTGGTGGCAGGCAGTGGTGTTGGGGGGGGGGGGGGGGGGCACAGAATTACTCAAAGCTGTAACCCACCATCCCTCTCCCAGCCCCCCATGGCTTAATTATCATGTGCAGCCTAGTGGAGATGAAATAACGGAGACTCTCACACAAACACCCACACGGGGAGGCTTGGAGGATTTCTTATACATACACACACAAGCAGACACACAAACGTACAAATAGGAGGAGAGAGACAACATGGTCTGCTTTTAATCGAAGCTAATCGGCTAGGAAAATAAACATGCTGGCATGGCAGACATCTATCTTTGGCTGAGGCTGAAGCTGGTAGATAAGGAGAAACAGGCCTCACAGACATGTGTTTTTCTCTTTAAAACACCGCCTGCTTCTCGTTGTCAGAATTAAGCTTTAATATGGGTTTTAGGAGGAAGCGTCTCCGAGGTGAAAAGGTGAAATTATGGGATGGATTTCCTCGAGACACATCAATCATCTTTAACTCGCTTGCATTTGTTGGGGTCGGAGTCGCTCATCTTTAAAGGCCTAGCTTGAAGATTCACAGCAGTAAGTGCTCTGAAAGGCTTTATTACTCAAATGGTCTGCAACTGATCTGTCAAAGTTGCCACATTGCTTTGCATGAATCTTTAATTAGGCCAGAAAAGCCCTATGAAGAGAGGAACGATGCGTTCTTTTCTTAGCACTTTGTTTCTACAGTCTCTTAGCAGTCATTGATCAACAACTGCAAAATAAAAACAGCTCTCTCCTACTTTGAACAGCTGAAATATGTGGAAAGAGGAAAAACCAGTAAAAAGGGATGTAGCAGAATATATTTAAAAGAAGGAATCTATAAAATCAAGAATTGCTTACTTAAAATGCAAAAGCTGGTTTTTGCATATGAACTTACTATGATGCCCATGGAATTGGGTCTGAAAAACTGATCTTCCTCAAATCTATAAGAAACAAGACTTTTTTTTTTCTCATCAGATATGTTCTCACAAGTAAAAAATACATGGGAATGCTCTCTGTGTAGAGCATACACTCTTTTATAAGTAAGTCTGGCTGCTTATGATCTGGCAGAGTGAAGTTTATAAAAGGGATCAAAGCAAATCCTGTTAGATTATTGGTTGAAAATTGGTTGATTTGTGCTCCAAATGTTTAAAAAATTTACCCTCCACATATGTCTCCAAAAGTGTGATTGTAATATCAAATGTCAAAAACACATTTACTTTCTTCATTTGAGAGCTGGAAACAATAAAGATGTTTATGAACATGACAAGGTTTACTCATTCTCCCATTTCATTGGTGGATGAAATGTGGACAATAGCAAGACATAAGTTCAAAGTATTTAAGCTTTCACATAAAATGTTTTTCATAAACAGACGGAAAAGATTTGGCCTTGTGAGAAAGACACATTTGTGTCAGTATGCAACAGCAAAAAAATACAGTTTTTGCTGCCTGGATGTTTCACTCAGCCCTCATTTGAAAGTCCAGACGCTTTACCTAACTTCCCTTTGTTCAGACATTTTCCTTTACATTTCATCATTGTCTTATAAACATGAAGAAACCCGTGACTGAAAATTTGTGAAATGAATAACAATGTTCTATGTCAGTAGCTTGGTGCATCTAAAAAAAAAAAGTGGTTATTTATTACATAAATGTAAAACAGCAACTTAAGTTTACAACTGTAGCACACGTGCTGAAGACTTGTGTGTTTGATGTAAAGAATTTAGCACAGCCCAGAAAAGAAGGGCGATCATTTTAGGAGTTATATCTTTAGATATTTCCCAGACAGAATGTTGTCTGCGGTCAGCTATTTGACACAGTGCAGCCCAGCTTTCTAGTTCAGTGAGTCATCCGATGCATACTGTTTACTGAAATCCACTTTTCATTATTTACTTTACATTATCATTTCAATGCGACCTTCATCAAGCTTGAATGTATGAGGATAACATGATGTCATGCACTGCGTAATGTCTCCAGATTTAAATGTGGATGCTTCGGATGTGTGTGTTCATTATTTTGGAAGTACTTGTACACTCGAAACTGACAAAATTACATCCAATTCAAGAAAGAAATATGCCTTTTGGTCAGAAGTGACCGCTATTCCTTAACTGTGGCATGCAAACAGGTACAGCAGCAGAGTTTGTCTGTGCAAAGCCCTGCTCCGGTCTCATTTTACCAAACTGCAACCACCTGAACCTGTTAGATTATTGATGTATAATCTGCAACCCAACCTGCACATTAACACATGAGGTAATTGTAAATAAACCCCTGTGCCTCCTTTTATTGCATTACTTTTCTGATTTTGTTCATATTGCAATGCAAATATATTTGAAGGTTTATTTTAAGCAGAATTTGCTCCAAACTACTTTACTATGTCATAGTCTCTATGACTGGGAGATTGCTGTGATGTCACATGTCCACATTAATGGAAAAAAAAGAAGACAGAAAAAATCCTGTTTTTACCCACAACCTGTCCACACTAAATACATTTTCGCCCGTGCAATTTAATTTGTGTTACGCCTCAAGTATTCAACCCATTGCAAAAGTCTGCATTTGGCATTTTATTTTGAAATGGACTCAAAGAGATTCCTGTTATGGTACAAACTTTTAAGTTTTAGTTGCACAGATTTGTCACCGCAAACACTATGTGAGTCCAAAACTTCACTTTCTTTCCATTAACTGGCTGCATCAGCGTTGTCCACCATGATTGTATGTCCAGGTTCTTCTTCCGCCAGATCAGAATTATTAGGTTTGTCTCATTTCTGTGACGTTAAAGTCAGATGAAATGCAGTATGACCGTTCAGTCTGAGGTCACTTCATCACAGATCAGATATGTATTTCTTCGGCCAAAAAAGTCGAGCTTTGGTAACGTTCCATGTCTACATTCCAGGTCAGACTTGATTACTTCACATCTTCAAACAGATGCTGAAAGCCTCCGAACTTCCTGGAAATTAGCCCAATTTTAACCCAGATGTCTGTGGAATATTTACGTCTTTTCTATGTTTGTTTTGCTAAAATAGAAATACTCAGTGCATAAACACAACAGACCAAATAATGCTCTTTTTGAAGTGAACTTTAGTAGGTCTGTGATGTTTACAAGTGAAGTACAAAAATTAGTATTCAGGAACTTATTCTGCAGTTATTTTGTAACACTGGCGAATGAATAGAAACATTAGAACGCCAATACTCTCAGTGTCAACATGAAAATACACAAAAAACTACAACAAGGGTTTTTTGGTGGCATTAATATTTCCATTTCTGTGGGAAAGGAGTTGGAGATTTAGCTTAAAAATTCTACTTAATGAAATCTTTTTCATTAAGATGCCTAAATATACAGCCTAAAATATGTAAATACTTGAACTTTAATGGATTACTGTGTTTTTTGTGACCGAAACATTTCATGCTTGAAGCCATTGTAAGGATATATTCCTAACAAAGAAATGAAATATATTCATTTTTCATCTGGCTTTGACGTGCAGCCACAATCCCAAACATTTTGTAACTTTTGAAATGCTGAAAGAGCAGGAGGGACACACACGCACACACACACAAACACCTACACACCCACCCTCACTTTGTCAGGTCCGGGGCTAATTTGCAGGGATCACTGCCCTGACCCTGACCAGATAAGGTGCCAGTCGACAAAACTTCCTTCATTTCCTCCTGTTGTTGCAGTATGGGAGTAGATGCAGCCACCAACCAGCTTAAGGACAGAAGGGCTAAAAGGTGAATGCTACGCCCGACTGAACTTCAGGCCTGATCAAGAGGAATGCAACCTGGGCTTGGGGAAGCAGCAGAGCCTATCAAGCCAGTGTTGAGGTTTTAGAGGAGAATATTCCAAAAACCTGATAGTTTAAGATAAAACCAGGATTCTCCTGGAATGCTGGAAGTTGTGGTTTTCATTTTCTTTTTTTGCCATTAGCTGTGTTTTAATTACACCTAAAATTGCACACAACCTAAAAATTGCATTTAAAAATGGTAATGAAAACACCTACTTTGAAAAAAAACAACAACTCTCAAATATCCCTAAAATGTTTTTACGCTCTCAGGAGGTGGTTTTTCAGACATTATGATAAAGAAGTATATCGTGAAAGTGTAATGGAAACACTTTATCACATTTAAATTTCCACAAAAGGGAAGGGGTCGTGTGACCTGTCTATTTCCAGTAAAGATGGAGCAAACAACAGTGAAATGCAGCGTTTCACAATGAATTAAAAGGGGAAGTGAAGGAGAAGTTGTGGCAAATCCTCCGCAGCAAGCAGAAAATCTTGAAATAATGCTACACGGCTACCTGGCATTAGCCACAAGTTCTCGTAAAATCTCGTCAGCCGGATGAGATTTGACTTTTAATTTGTGGAAAAACTCCAACAGAAACGGAGCGACTGTCTCTTAACCTCAGCCGAAGCAGACTGTGCTGAAAGTGATGTAAATCAAATTATCAGGCTGGCAGTGGCAGTTTGCACTGTTTAGTATTGCCATGTCAGGGACTTAAAATTTAATTATGTCTGCATGTGTGAGTGTGTTTTTAATGAGTTGTGTAGTTTAGATCTTATTGGAATGTATGCATGTTCACATGTAAGTGTGCATGGGCTCACAGCAATGTGCACTGCACCCACACTAATGCATCATTCATGATTTTAATTGCTAGTAATTAACTTGGGCCCAATTAGCAAGAGAGATAATCAATAATTGTTGATCAACACGCAGGTGCAGTATCTTTGGTGTGAGGGGAAGTACATTTGTGGACTTTGCTGAAAATGAAAGCCTGTTTACCACAGAGTCAAATGCAAGTTAATGCAATCAGTTTTGCTTGTTTCTACATATATGGGATGCGGCCCCTTGTAACAGAATCTGTATTGAATTCTTGTCTCACTTTACTTCTCTAAGCCATGTTTACTTGACATTAATTTGTAGTCATCTGCTGAATGAAAACTAACAAGAACGTTCACTTCTAACGCTGGAACATCTCTGTTGATAAATATGGTAAAATTGGGGCACAAAAAGACAGGAGAAAAGTAAGTGAAGAGAAACTGAAAGAGATGTAAAGGCGATGGAAGTACCGGAAGGTAAGAAGGGAATATTGCTGAGTCTGAGATTTTCTGGAGGATGCTAAACGGAGTGAATGAGGGATGAGGGAAGTTTAAATAAAAGGAAATCATTGCATTCTCTGTGCTAGGTCCAGTAACCACACGGTACTCCAGTGCTTCACTTAGCTGTGATCAATATTGACATTGTCATTAAGCAGCTCTCTGGTAATGAGGGTGGGGAAGGGTGTCCTGGGAGAGACATTAGACCTGTGAGACATGGATCTTCCATGCATCTCCAGCCCACTAAGCATCCACAATAAAACTAGCGCTGCTCTTGTTTGGCACTTTTCTCACTTTTTAAATTACAATCAACTCCATGCTTGTAATTATAGTTTTGACTTGATGATTCATACCATGGTATTTTTTTTTCAGTCTTGCAGTAACGCAAACTGCATGCAGAAATGGAAAAATGTCAATAGCATGAAGGTTTGTCGGGAAGAATTTAAACTAAATTACAGAGCATAAATGTGTGCATGTGTGTGTGTGTGTGTGTGTGTGTGTGTGTGTGTGATAGAGAGAGACAATGCTTTCTATGACTGTGTAGGGGTCAGGAGAGTATGCAACCCGGCCCACAGCGGGCCTCACTAATAGCCATGCAAACACCCATTTAGCAGCGACACAAAAATCTAGGGGCACAAGATCGTTCATCATTGCATCTTAGAGAAAAAGCTTCAAGGCTTGCACACCAGTTCAAACTGAAAAGACACAATAAAGACTGGCACAATGAAAGAAGTGAAGCAAAGGCTGACAGATCTATTTGAAGCTGGTGCAACAGATAAACTGAGCGTGCGTCACATGGATGGGATAAGGCACAAAATGAAGCAGCAATTGTAGGGTTGTGTGTTTCGTGAAGGCCCACCCTGTCTTGTTCTGTGACTGAATAAACACTGCTGTTGCTTGGCTGAAGCAGCAGCAGCAGCTGTAGCGGCCCATGGCCACGACTGCCACTGAAGGCTAAGTTTACTGTGATACGTGATGGGTTGCTGACAGGCAGCCAGAGCACACAGACAAGCTCAGGGACTTTAAGACTATGCAACTGGGAGAATAAATTGTATAAAGTTTACCCCCCCCTGAGTCTCAGAATGGTCAGCTGTGACTGCAAAGGATATTTTGTCTGTTATTGCCAATATTTTCTAAAATATAACCAAGTGGAAACCAAACAAGTGAGCCCAGTGAGAGTATATAAACAGCTCTTTAATCGGTTGTTTTATGAAGCTACTTACATAGAACAAGCTGGTGCCAATGTGTGTTCAATCCAAAAGCTGTAAATGTCTTAATAGAATAATATTTTATGTACTATAACTTCACAAACTGTACTGTCCAACTTTGTGTCATTTCCTTTAGGAAAGGGGAAACGTTTCTAAGGTTTTTAATCAGAAAATTAAAAACAACAACAACCCTTAAAATTAAAACTAGTTAAAGTAACCAACATGAAGCATCTTGTTAGAATTAAATGTTCTGATTTGAAACCCTGGAGACTGGTATTCACATACAGTAGTACTTGTGAAAATGTCAAACTTTAATACTACAGAACATCTGGACCAGACCAAACCACATCAACAACAGTACATGACTGCACTGTGCCTGCACCTAGAATTAAGTTATTATCTTTAACAATCTTGAATGGGTGTGCACAACACTTGGTGAGTTTAATGTTGGCTGATCAGCGCATAACTTTAGTGTAAAATAGCTTTTCCAATAATATCTCTGTTACTTAAAGGGATTTTTTTTGTACATTTAACAATAATTTCTCTAAAAAAACAAACAAACAGATTTTCTGCACACTTGCAATGAGAATGGTACTAAAAAAAGAAAGTGTCTGATTTTATAAAGTGACAACTACACAACAAGTCTCTGGGATCAAATGCTCTGTTTACTGCTTGCCTGCGTTGCCTCTAGGTGAAAAGAAAAACAACCCCCTCCTTATTAACACAGCCCACTTGGTAGTATGTCTCCCTACCAGACAGTTGGCTCAGCCAGTTCTGACAGATGTGACAGTTCTCCTGCATTTGATGTTTCTAAGGGTGGAGGACATGGCGAGTTTTTCCAAGTATGCGACGTATGGTATAGTAGATGTAGAAGTAACCTATGTGTCTTCTTTGAATTGTTCTCTGTGCTCTGTCTGAAATATTGCCAGTAGATTACAGGGTAGCAAGAATGATAGCAGCTGCATTTCATACAAATGCTGTGAATACATAATGCATAGCATTGTCTGTATGAACCCTTTCACATGCTAATGCCAACCTTTCTGCAGATGTCTCAGAGGTATGTGCCAGTGAGTGCAGAGTGGCAGAGAGGAGGTGAAAATGAAAAGCAATAAATAAAGAATTGGATGTTCCAAAAACTCTTCATTAAATATAGGTGACTGACATCATCTATGTGTCAACTGCAATTAAAAAACAAAAACATGTTGAGCAAAAGTAAATAAATAAATAAATGTATAAAAGCGTGTCTTCACGTTGTTTGGAGGACAAACAACGTCCAAACAACTGTTTGGAGGAAACAGTGGCACACGTTGGCACCGAAAGTCAGCTCCATAATCACAGGAACTTTATAGAAAATCACCAGAAGTCCTTCAGAAGTTATTTATAGCCGCACAGAGTAATATCCCGACAGAAGTCCTATAAGAAACGTATGGCAGAGTCATCAGGATCTGTGATTAACATGTCTGAAAGTATAATCACTGCTGAAGGAAGTGCTCTCGCTAGCATTCAAGCCAGGCACTAAATCCTGAACCAGTTAATTGTATGGTGGTATGGTAAAGGCCTTCAGGCACTAAAGGCTGTTTTGAGATTAATTAAATGTTCATTTTAGGTTTTTACACCAAGTCCCTACATATAATTATGTTTCACCAGCTTTTGCATCCAAAACTGCTGCCTATGAGTTTAGATGCTAATATTGGTTTAACAAGGAATAAACAACATATCAACTATTAGTTCTGCCTGACAAATATAGATGCCATAATAATGCTGATTCTTGGACATTTAAAGATGTTAATAAATACATTGCTTGGAAAACAAATGATCAAATCACAACAGTCTAGTAGGTTGTTTGTTTACTCTAAAATATGACCCAATGGGGCATCCATCGCCCAAATGCAGCCCTACAGGTGTGAGGAGGGAAATACAACTCATATGAACAATTCCACATCTGAGCAAACATCATTCTCAAGTGTTTTATTTAACAACCTACAAAGTCGTTGGCAGTTGGAAGGAGAGGAGGTGGATGGTGCAATTACACAACCCTCTTAACCATTCAACACCCAGACACAACAACTGGTTTTTCATGTATCTTTACAACACAACCACTTACTACTTGGTTGGGTTTAAGTAACAACACTGTTTGATTGGGTGAGAAGATTGTAGTTTTGAGATAAAAAATACTTTTTACTTTAGGTGCTTTTAACTTCATGATGTCATTTTACTGGTTTCCTTCGTGGCACATTGACACAACACCACATTACAGTAATAGGTCCTGGTTAGGTTTAGGAAATACAATTATCTATGATTTCACTGAGAGGAAAACAGCCTTTCCAAGATAAACAAAAAAATAACTTGATAAAAATTTGCTCAAGAACCCTTCAATGTTTTCTTTTTCTTTCTTTTCTTTGTAACACACAAAGCTTAAGATGAGCTGCTGCTTCCATTGTTGACAGAACTGGAGTGACCTTACTTCTACCGAGTGCCAGTAACACTGTCCAGTCTACCATGGTCAGGGTCTGTGTTTACCATGCCTTTCAGACAGAATGTGTCTATCTGAGATCAGCAATCAATTCCCCTTCTATGCAGTTTAACTCCCAACGTGGTGACACACAAAACCGATCTCTTGTTTGAAAATCCTTCTCAAAGATGTCTGACACCATTATTGGTCGCTGGTCTCAGGTTTCTTTGCTGCTGGTGTGTATTTGCTGTCCTAACTTTTGACTTTCCAGGCGGCTGCTGTGTCTAAATAAACAGTGGCTAAGCTTAGGTTGGCTCCTCCATCCTGTGACTGATCCTTAACCTTATCTGATGTAAACCACAGACACTGAACTATGTAGCAAATCCGGCGGCTCATACATACACACACTACTTTATATCAATGTACATAGCTCCTGACGTGTAAGATTACGAAATGATAGGAAGCAAATATATTCATTGGAAATTGTGAAAATGAGAGCCTTTTCTTGAGTAAATACCAACAATTACTTGAAATAAAAATAATATAAGGTTTGTTTTGTTTTTGTTGCATCTAACTGCTCTTGATACAATAAGTAAAATAAGTAAAAAAAGATGGTGCTGTTTATATATATATATATATATATATATATATATATATATATATATATACATATAAATATATATATATATATATATATATATATATATATATATATATATATATATATATATATATATATATATATATATATATATATATATATAAACAAACAGCACCACCTTTTTTTTTTTTACTTATTTTACTTAGTTTCCAAATAAAAATATTTTTCTTTGAATTTCTGAGGAATACAAGTCAGCATCAGCAAATCATTTATTTTGGGACTAAGTGGCAGGAGCGACATGAGGAGGAAAGAGGCAATAGAGCGAAATGGCCAGAGGCGAGAAATAGAGGGCAAAATGTCTGATCTCAGAGGAATCCTCCATTGGCTGCAACCAGAGGTTTTAACACACATTTTAGCGACCTATTAAGAGCATTATGGGCCCCTCGTCCACTCTGGCCCTCAGCTCTGGTAATCTGGCCTATCCTCTTAAAAGTGGAATTGATTGAAAGAATTGATCCTCTCCGGGTTGGCAGACACAGCCCCAATAATTACCTCACGTAAATCTCTGTAATAACATATGAAATATCAGGATCTTCCTCCTTCCTCAGCTGTTCCTCTTCAGTAACATTGAGGCCCAGGCAACACATGTCCTGTGGATGAGAGAGAATAGATGTAACATAAACACTCCAGGCATACTACTGTGTTGTTATTCATGGTTTTTCAATTAGAATATGTATTAAAGAGCGATAAATAGCAATCTCTTAAGACAAAGGGGGATGGGTGTGTGTGTGCGTGGGGGGGATCAGTGCATCTTTATTGGACAAAGTCCCTACAAACAGATGTTGACATCAAGTGCCTGCTTTGGAGTTGACACAAACAGGGAGCCTTAAAATTTCAGCTGGACATGTAATCATTTAGAAGGTAATCCTGTCTGGGAATGTCACCAGATAAATCTCGATACATACATTTAGATACATTACTTATCTTTTGGAGGGTAAATCCACTAAGTCATGTCAGGATATGTGCATGACAGGCTTAGGCTTACATATGAATGCTTTAAACCACTAGCTAACAAGATGACCAGCCATCTCCGATAGAATGTTTCTCACAAGGCCTCTCTCTAAGCGTCACAGACGGAAAACATGCACAGGCGACCACAGAGCCCTAAAAAGCAGCTGCGAGAGTGGGAGGGTGCAGGATTAGGGCCTGAGCCTTACTCAGATGGGGCATTTCCATGACAGTGAGCTGCACCACAGCTTAACAGCCCGCCCCTGTTTATGCTTTTTGGAGGAGAAGCCAGATTCCCTCCCATGACAGATGGCCTTTCAGCCACAAAGTGCAGTGTTTAGACTTAGCTTGCTCTGGGGCAAGACAGTAAAGCTCCAATGACACAGCATTCAGCAAACAACTCCCAATTGCAGAGGTGGTGGCCACAGAGAACTGGCTGACCCACCAAGCAAGTAACCAAATAACAAGAGAAGCTTCTCAGCTTCGACTAAATCTGCCAGCGAGGGGGAGGCAAAACAAGGGACACCAGAGATAATGATGGGGCTTAGAAACCAAAGAAGTGGTTGGCTTGAAGATACATGACACGACTCAATTTAGATTCAGCAGAGTCCAATCTGGAGCTTTTGCTTACTGCAGACCAAATGCCCCCCCCAACTGAATCAATACACCCTGAAAAAAAAGTCTGAATTGGTTCAGCTTTTAATTAAGAGGATTGTTAAATTTGGTCAGTTGAAGTGTAAAGCGATTTCTTTATAGGCAGGCAGGGCAAAGCAGCAGATTTTGCATTAGAGGGTAAACAGTGAGTGAAAAGGACCAGCTGCTGGAGAGAATTAGCCCAGTCTCATCTGATCCAACACAAACCTAGTGCTGCTTACTCTTAGAAAAAAATCTAGCCTGACCCAGACTGACCTCTCATACAAAGCCAGAGAGGCCCTGAAGGCAGTGAATTAATTGCAGCCCACTAAGCCTAATACACCATATCTTAAACAGGAATGAGTTGCTGGCCCATAAGTGTTGTAAACTAGACCAGTAAAAATACAATAAAACACAAATTATACTCAAATTATGCACAGTAAATAAAAACAAACACTCTGGGAATGTTTTTCCTCAGCGGACAGACCCAGCGGAAAGCACAGATTGGGTTATACATGCCAACTTTGACATGCGCTGACATGCAGGTGGAAGTGCATGGATAACGGAATGGTTTAAGGAAACAACATAAGCTGCGAGCAAGAGGAGAAAACTTCTTCGAGCTCCCCCTCTCCTCCACATCAGTCTGGGAAAATAGCTGATGAAAAACACCATCCTCACACAATCTCCTCGTGCTGAAATTCATTTAGAGTGGAGGCGTTATTCACTGTGTTTACCCTGGCTGCTCGCTTTTCAAACCCACACTGTTGGAGCAACTTAAATTGGCCTCTCGCACCATATAGATTTCCCATCACAGGCCAGCATCTAAAGAAGACACAGAGAGGAGAGGAAGGGGAGAGGAGAAGCACAGCATTCGCTAGTCTGATCACTCACCCCATTGTCCTCCTCAAATAAAATACATACTCAGATTAATAGGCCCAATGATGCAGGGTGATGGCTCATTGCAGTGGGAAAGGGGAGCCTCATCAGTCCAGTCACTAACTTGACTGCTTTCGCTTTCTGGGAAGGTGAATTATGCTGGGTAAAATTAAATGTAAGTGTGCACCACCAGCATTCAAAACTGAAAGGAGCAAAGTTTTATTATGTGTTTTGTGGACTATTTAGTCATGATCCACAGAACGAAGCTGGAGGTCTTCCTGAAAAGCTTGAACATGGGGAGTCATCTAATGGTCTAGGCAGCATGGGAAACAAGAAATGTCATGTGTAGGGGCTTGTGACGTCAGTGGATCAATAGCCCCTGACAAGGAATTTTAAAAGATACTATCTGTCTGACTGCTGGTGGCAATAAACTGAAGATTAACCTTTACGTTCCTCCCAGTCCTGAGAAGTACCCTGAAGGGCATGCTCCACTGTTTACTAATCAAAAAAAGTTGCTTTTTCAATACCGCAAGACCAGGGAATGGCTTAGCGGCTCTGCGCTAGGCCCTGAAAGTTATTGACTTCTACCCCTACCGATATGAGCATCATAAATGTGAAAGATGAACACTCTACACCCAAGTATTATATATCACCAGCACAGCTCCAGATATGCGTACAGACACAGCTGGTTTATTAAAAATAAACACCATATATTATCGCTATGCTGCAGCACAAATGTAATAATTCCTGTTGCCGTGCATGGAAATACAGAAAATGTAATCACATGACAAGCCAGCAACTGGGTGTTGTTTGGGGAGAGCCTGCTTGGCTGGCTGCATAGCTGTGTCCTTTGTGAGCTACAGAGACACAAGAGCTCTTTTTCTCCACCAGAAGCATGATCCTCTTTCACCCCATACCTTTGAGCCGGGAGCCAAGGTTTTGAATGGCTGTGACCTCTGTGGCCTCTGCCGGCCCCCGATGGCCTCCAACCCTCCAGCTGTTCATCTTTCCAGTCCAGCGCATTGTCCAGTACCTCTGGCTTGCAGAGGCAAGAAGACCAGCACCCCTCTGAGTCTAAGAATTGACGCCCCCCCCCACACACACACACATCCAGACCAAGGCTACAACACCACAGGCATAATATTGGAGTTCCCACATGAGCGTTGAAGCATGACGAGAGGGATTGAGAAGGGAAGGGAAAAAAAAAAAAAAAAGAAGTCTGGCAAAATTAACTGGGGTATGTGTGGGTGAGGATTTTAGAAGTGGAAAGGAAAAAAAAAATGAAGAGGTGCAGCAGGAGATGGATGTTCTTCACACAGGATAGGAAATCAGAGAGAGAACCGATATATGAAAGCTAAATGAAAAAAGGGTAAAAAGGAAGAAAAAAAAAGGAACTGGGAGTTAAGAGAAGCATGACCATACAAAGTAAGCAGCGACAAGGCAATAAGATGGTGCTGCACCAACACAGACAGACGCCAAGGTGCAATAGAAGAGCTTCCTTCCCCTTCTGCATGGCTGGCTCCGATGACAAGACTGTATTCCCTCAGCACCAGCCGCTAACTGGATGATAGCACCAATCCCTCTCTTCTCGCTACCCTTCTTGCTTTCTGTCTGCATCTGTCTCGCTGTCATTAATTTTCTCTCTTTCTTTCTCCTCAAGGTTTATTTTCCTGTTGCTTTTATACCTTTTTTTTTTTTTTTCCTCCCCACAGTTGAAGTCATATCCATCCAGGCCCCGTATACTACCGGCATTGCAGTCGTCTAAAGCAAACATTAGCCTATATAGCTTTGTTTACCTGTGATAAATCATCACCCCAGGCCTATCTCTCATTAGAGTAGCCAAACAAAGACAACGGCAACTTGAGAATGCTTTAAAAATGCCTATAATTTGATGATAGTGTGCGAGTGTGGGAGGGAAGGAGGGGAGTTTTGTGCATTCGTGCAGGGAGGGCAAATGGAAATCGCCTCTGTACAGGATGAAAACCTCAGAGGACTATCCATTGACTATGAAATGTGATGATCCCCCTTCACCCTCACACACGAAGAGAGTTCAGCTTAACATTGCCCTGGGCACTAAACCTTGGAGCCTGTGTGTGAAAAGACTTCTGAGTATGTGCTGGTAATCAGGCATGTTTCTCTCATTTTTGTCATCTAAAATACCTGCCTCATTCTTCACCCTTCTGCATTGTACTATGAATTTTCTAAATTGCAGTCCGTCTGTCACAAACTCCATAAGGGGATAGATGACTCACGGGAGGAGTGTTTATTTCCATACATTTGAGTGAGGTTCATAACTGAATGATTCACTGGATTTCTCATTGAACCGGAGTGGATTTGAATATGAATGTGTGTGAAATTGTGTCGTGTATAGCTGTGAATGCAATTGGTATGTCTAGGAGAGGTGTTTTTGCACACAAGTGTGTGTCTGTAAGTATCACAACACAAGTGTCTGGTTGGTTGGTGGGTTGTTGGCAGAGTTGTGGTACCCTGCTGGGACCAACCCTGCCCAAGCAGCCTGGTGGAAGGGACAAGCTGTGGCATGTATACACACATAAACGTCACATACACAGGCACACACATAGAGCAGCTGCTCCTTCTGCAGCTGCTGCTGTTGCCCAACCCGGGGGTGGGGTGGGAGGGTGTTGAAGTAACAAGAAAAGGAGCGGGAGGGTGAAGGAACTGTGGAGGGAAAGGGGGAAGACTAGAAAATGGGGAAGGAGAGAGAGAGCTGACAAAACAAATTGGAAGTGGAAAGTAATAGAAATGAGAGAGGGAAAAGGAGAAGAAGGGTTAAAAGGAGAGGAGATATCCGCGACACACTCAATGAAATTACACACTCAAGTACACACCATAACTCTCACTCATTTACAGGTGAAAAAATATCCACTACCTCCTCCAACGCAAACCCACTACAGCCCACTTGTATCCACCACAAACAATTAATTCATCAATTAAAAAAGTCATGTAAACAGCCTCTCCAAACATGCAAAAGTCCAGCGATAAACCACTGTTTTGGTGTTACACAACTGCAACGCATGCTGAGCATGCATTTTCTGCAGGTTTAGCATTAAATCCAGGCCTATATTCCCTCTGAGGGACAGCCCCCACTGAAGATAACATATTACTCTTGAGCTAAGCTTAATCTGTGTCTGGGAAATCAAACACCCCCCCCGCATATTATGTGTTGCAATAATCCAGTCCTCCTCTGAAGCGGATGCAGCGTTTCTGTTGCTCCACTTTTGGTTTAAATCGCATACAGCAGCAGTCGTGGGCGTTCATCTTCAAATGATTGCATATCAATAAGTAGACGAAGCTTTGTGCAATAAAAAAGGTGTTCTTTCGAGAAAAAAAAAATCAGCTTTTTGTCCCCTTAACACACTAGCTCAGACAGAAACTCACTATATGCACGTGTCAAAGGTTGAACCGACTTCAAAAAAAGATATGAAGAGGAACTTAACGATGGGGAGGGGGCCACATCGAACTGTCCAACTACTAAAGTTATTAGTTGATTAACACTGAGGGCCCTGAAGGCTTTCCTCAGCAGTCTAATGTAAAACATCCCTAAACCAAGCAGACCTTGAAAGATTTACAGGTAGACCAAGTAGCTAGTCCACCCCATCATCTGCCTCCAACAGCTGATACTGAATGTTGTTCAATACGTTCTGTTTTTTTACACATAAACATGTAATCTGTGTATTCACCATGAATGTGACATGTTCTGTCTCCCTTTAGATCAGCTCTCTGCTGCTTTAAACAGTAATCAAACATGTCTACAAGCTGGTTGGACTGTCTTCCTGTGACATATCTTTTATCCTGAAACACATGACATCTATGTGATTATGCAGATTTCCTTCATCAGACTGTACAGAGCCTGGCTGTATGGATGTGTTCGCTTTCACAGTGACAGCACCCGATGTAGCTTCTCTATCTTTAAACTATAAGTTTAAAGCAATCTGTATTTGCAGCAAAAAGAAGAAAGGGGAGAAGAGAGAGTTAAAATACCGTCTGCCTCGCATCACTTCATAGCCACAGGCAGTTGCACAGCACAGGAGAAATGTGCTTACATCATCACATGCAGTCCAGGCATCCTGCAGAGGGCACTGCTAATAGATGAAACACAGAGCAGAGGAGGGAGAAGCAACCGATTCAGGAGGAACACAGCAAGGCACTCCCACGCAACTAGGATATCTGACATTCTTGGCAGCCTTTCAGAGAGGTCAATGGTAAAATATTCGAGCAGAGCTAACCTTCAAGAGGGACCATGTTCTCGCAAGCTGAGACCAGAGGCTTAATTCATCACTAATTAAAGTCTGTATGGGGTACAAGGAGGAATCTTTCTCAAAGAATCTCTAACCCCACCACCCAAAGTAATAGTCCTCTGATTTTTCTCCTCTTTTAGGAACTGGGTGATATCAAGGCAAGCAGTGTACTTTGTTGAATATTTTGTTTCCTCTAAGTGAGACAGAAGGAGAGGAAGAGCGATTCTGCACAAATCTGCACACTGTGACCCAGATATGGGACTGTACATGTATCATGGATGTTCAGCATGTGCACCAAGGGAAAGACAGTCATAGAGCTTAAAATCAAAGTTCTTGGAAACAAAATTGTCATTTTTATTTTAAATTTCCTGCTTTTTTATTTCTCTCTTTCTTTTTTTTACTGTCTTTGCAAATTATTAAAAGTTGTGTTAAAAACACCTGCTGGAACATTGCATGAATAATTTGGTTCCTTGTCAATGGATTAACAGCATGATTGAGGTGAAGAAAAAAAGAATTTCAAGCATAGAATTTAATTTCTTTATTGTAAAACTTCAAACAAAACAGAAAATTGGGGGCTTTATCATGTTTGGTTCATGGTGTCACTGAAAAAGGGTTTAAAGAATGATGGAGAAATCTCTGTCTTCCCTCAGAGAGCACTGCATTAGGAGCAGATATGATTAAGCAGAAATCAGTGTGTGGACTCATTGAATAAAAGTAGACAGAAAAGATCCAGAAACTTGGGGAAGAGCTGATGAAAGCCATTAGTTTTATATATTCATTCATTCATTTTCTAAACCACTTAATCCAATTCAGGGTTGCGGGGAAGCTGGAGCCTATCCCAGCTGGCTTTGGGCGACAGGCAGGGTACACCCTGGACAGCTCGCCAGTCCAACGCAGGGCCACACAGAGACGAACAACCACTCACGCTCACTCCTAGGGGCAATTTAGAGTAACCAATTAACCTGCATGTCTTTGGATGGTGGGAGGAAGCCGGAGTACCCGGAGAGAACCCACGCATACACGGGGAGAACATGCAAACTCCACACAGAAAGGCCACTGACCAAACCCCTCCCCAGCCAAGGATTGAACCAGTGACCTTCTTGCTGTGAGGCCACAGTGCTAACCACTGTGCCACCGTGCAGCCTAGTTTTATATGATTTTGGAAATTATGAATGTCTTGAACCACTTCCAGTTCAACATTCAGCATTCAAAATGAGCCTTTAAGGGACCCAACATCCCCCAGTTGGAGGACTTGAAAACAGATGGTGCCAGTCTGTACCAGCTACCAAAATGGCCATTTCAGAGACCTCCTTTGAACTGTGTGTACTATTGACTTGTCCAGTTTTGTTTTGTTTCACTTTACGAGAGTGTTCTTCTGTTGTATAATGATCTGATGAAGGTTTAGACCTGCAGCTGTGTCATCAAGGGGTTTTCACATTCATTCTAAAAATGTTTGGGAGTTTTTAGGTGAACCTGAAGCTTTTTTCATTTCTGCTCTATTCCATCTCTATTAATCTTTCAGCAGAAACACATAAACTCATATTTACACAGCTTAACAGATCTCGCAAGTGTTTGTGATTTTGCAACTCAGACAGTAGTCAAATGGACTGAGTGGTGGCAGAGACAGTCATTTCAATATGGGTATGTATCTATTAAGCAGATACCTAGTAAATAGACACAGATCTCAAAGGGTTAATATTTTCAGATTTTTTTTGAGCAACAAATGGTTTTTTTTTTTGTGTCAGCAAATAAATGTCAGCTATAATCTGCACATACTATAAGAGCATGGTTCTGTAGTAAAAAGTCCAGCTGCTAAGCTGGTCTACCTGCAGTTCAGACCTGAACTTACTGAAATAATCTGGCACAATGTCAAAGAGCAATAGTGGGAAAATGTATAACATGAAGAGCTACAGATTGATCATCCAAACACTGAGTGTATTAAAAGACGATGCAATCCAGAGTCACAACTTTTGTGGATGCAAGGTTGAAAATGTTAGTTTGCTAAAATGGGAATCATAAATTATCAGCATAACTGCAAGCCAGAGCTTCACTTGTCCCTATCTTTTCCAGTCCGCAGGCACGGCTGCAATGCCACACAGCTGCCTTGTTCAGTGTATCACACACAGCTCAGCCTGCAACATTTTTTCTGGCTGTAATAACAGCTAGGATCACATAGCAAATGCCCAGGCCAAAGAGGAACATAGTGAACACACTTGAACGGCATTCTTCTTGTGATTCCTATTAAAACCACAGTTGCAACTGTATACTTATTTTTAAGCCAGTGTGTGTGTGTGTATGTGTGTGTGTAAGTGGGCATCTCTCTACATTCCAGAGGCGTGGGTAGCCAACTGCAGCGCTGCTCTGGATGCTGATTGGAAGTGAGTGTTGAGCGCTCAGGACAATTATGGAATCATTACCTCTGCAACGCCGCAGGCAAAATATGAACAGTGTGCCATTTGTCAAGCAACCACAGCTTTCTAATCAAGCTCACATGTGTTTGCATGTTAGTTTTAGTGTTTATGTGCATATGCATGCACATGAGTCTCAAAGCCTTGGCATGTTGGCAGAAGGAAACAGAATGCCACTCGGTGTGCATATGCACATGTTTGTGAGGGGTAACAGATGAGTAAAGAACCCTGTCCGATATTATGTGTCTGTTTACTTGCTTACATTTGTTATGGTGTCCAAATTAAGTGCAGTACACGGACAAATGTGTTTATGTGAGTGTGTATATGCAGTGGTAGAGGGTGAGGAATGCCCTGCCCGTGTGCAACTGTCTAAACACGTCCCTCTCAGCTGTCTTTCTGCTCCCTTCATGGAGAAATAATTTAGCATGAGTTATTTGTTATTTTCACCGCACCCAATTCTATCATCTCACATTGGCTGCAGAGTTGGTTGTGGATGAGAATGTCCCCCATGTGACTTCAAACTGGAAAAAGGGGGACACAAAACTGGTAAGAAAATGATTGGAAAGGAGGGCTGAGAGGTGGAGAACTGGGAGAAACCACCTCACCCTCCAGTTTTTTCTTTGCTATCACCAGGAAGCACCTGTAATCCATCTCCTCACTCTGGAATCAGGGTGGTAATGGGTGACATAAATGTTTTAGGAAGATTTAATTAATTGATTCAATGAGCGATAATAGCAGACCGTATTTATCACATGTGCATTCACTTTTACAGTTTATGCAAGCAAAAGCAAAGTCGGGGTGTGCAAAGTAAACAGTGAAATGTGTAATTATGATGTAAAAGTAAATAAATAATGTAAAGGTATTTTCTAATGTTTAGTCTCGCACAGTGTGCAGATTTCACTGCTCTCCTTCGTCCCCACTGCAGTGATGTGTTCTCAGGGCTGCATCGAGTCAGACAGTGAGATATGAATGTTGTAAGCTCTCAAGGGATTACCAAGTCAAACTTTGATCACTGATAAACCGCAAAAAAAAACTGGTCATGCATCTTTTCACTGTCTCAATGTTCATCCTCTCGACACTCAACCAACTCTTATTCTGTATGTAAAACAAAACAAAAGGATGCCACGCTGCCTGCCCTGATGAAATCCCTATTTGACATAGCTAACCAAGATCCTCCCAGACAAAAACAAACCATTATTATATGTCAAAAGAGATCAAAGACCCATCCCAGCTGAACACAGTGTATCTGACAGCCATCTGCACTGTTAAGACAGGAACAAGCATCAGACATTCATAGGAGTGGGAGGGGGGAAAAAAAAGTTTCGTCTTAGTGTCAGCTCGAATAAACTTGCACAAGCTCCATTTTTCTTGATGTGTTTAAAAATCTGAGTGGTTGGATTTAAGGAAAGAAAAAGTGAATAAGAGTACAAAGAAAAGGCAGGATGATGTGAGGAGTAGAGGATAGGCAAAGGGGGAAAAACTGAGTGTCCCTCAGTGAGACAAATTGGCCAGGAGTTCACAGTGGGTAAACATCTTCATCGCAGAGCCTGTAGAGCAACTGATGCCCTGGACAAATCAACACATTTCACAGTTTGCCTGCATAAAACGCAAATACCATCAGCTTCAAAAACTATGATCTTCCCTGGAGCATATGAGCAGGGGGTTTGCTCCTCTGGGTTTACTGAATTGGTCTGTGAATCGATCACAAAAACAGAATTTCAAAGGATTTAAAAAAAAAACAAACTATGAGGTCTTTCTCTCTCTCAGACTTTAAGGAAACAGACTCCAACATAGACAGCCCTGCAGACACTTGTGGCTGCGAAGTCCCAAAAGGCTCAGAGATGTCTCTGGTCTTTTCACTAGCACTCATAAAAACTTAGTGAAAAAAAGCAGCACATCAGTCCTTTCAGTAGAAAGTCTGAGGGAAGTTGGAAGTAAACAGAGAAAAAAGAAACATGATTTAGACGAAGAAAGAACATGATCGGAGTCAAGATTAAAGAAAAAAAGTTTTATTTGGATTCCAGCCTAAATGGGCAGAGCAGGATCCAGATGCTGTGCAGGGAGGGTAACGTGTGGTGGTCACCCTGAACAGGCTTCAACCTACATACAGCAGTTTAGTTGGGACATGTGTTTTGACCATCAGAGCCATTAAAATCCCATTACACAGTACAACAACAGGGATCATAAGTCTTTCAAAGGCTTTCATAATAATTCATCATGTAAATGTACCATGAATGATACATTTACATGTATGTAAAGATGCACATTGGTTGACATTTAATCGCTCTGACACAATCCATCACTTTTCCAAGTTTATGTATGAAATGCGTAACAGAATGTTTAAGATTAATAAGTAACTGTTTATCTGTGAGGATGAAGCAAATTCCATTTTTCCAGACTGCTGAAGCGTTGCCACCGTGATAAACAAAACAAAGAGGTCGTCGGTTGTTCGTTTCTCATGTAGATTGTTTTTGTGAGTTGTTCAGTCACTACAAATAGCGTTAAATCCTTTACAGTGGAGGCCAATGGTGCCCTGACCTACAGGGAAGGAATGCCAACTCTCACCACAGCTGCAAACTAAGGCCAAGAGTCAGAGCTGACTCTGGGTTCAAAGGTCGCCCATGATGTGACTTGATCCTACACAATCAATGGACATAAGGTCCTGGCCTTTGGCAAGAATGTTCTTCAAGGAGCATTGCATCTGGACAAATGGTCAAGAGAAGGGATCGGAGAAGCATGAAACATCATAAGAATTCCAAATTCGCTGTTTAGCAAAGAAATAAAAGCATAACTTAAAAGATGAACACAAAAAGGAACAACAATCAAAATAAAAGCTGATTTCTATAAAGTGATTCTTCTGAATTTCTATCATTAACCCTTTAAAAGATTTTTTTGTTGTTATTGTGCTTTTTTTTTTTTTTCAAATTAATCTGAGCCTTAAAGTGGCCTGTGTCTACTGGGGCTTTGTCCTTCTTTTAGTAATGGGGATTTATAAATATGTCTATAAAACCTTTTTTCTATAACTCTGCTATGGCACACTGATTACAAGTTACTGACACAGAAAGGGAAAATCAAAAGGAGGAAGCCAAAATAAGCATCCTCACATGAAGTAAATGTAGGTTACCAGGATGATGCATTCTTCTTGCATCCTTCAACAACTGCTACGTTTACATGACAGTTTTAATTCCTGTTTAATTCCGGATAAAAGTTAATTCAACTTTAAACCGATGAAAAACGACCATGTAAACACTTAATTCCTAATGCAAATTTCTATTCCTAATTAAACTTAATTCTGATGTAAGTTGCTGGTTTATTCACATTTTAATTCCAAGCTGTTTCATTCCTCTGTCATGTAAACCTTGATTCCACTCTAAGTTAACTCCGGTCGTTCTGCGCATGCTCGTTACATTGTCCTGTCCCAATGACACGCGTTGTTTTACCTCCCGTGTTTGGTGGTCTGTCTTTCTTCTCCTTCTCAGTTGCTGCAAAAAGTGAAGCAGTATGCTCATGTTGATCTGGTACTTCAAAATTATAATAAAAATAGCAACGAAACTGGTACTTATTATGTAGTTTTTACAAGTTACAACCAATAAGATGAGTAGCAGGGAGCGAATTTTTGTTTATTTCCGGTTTCGTGTTTCACGTAAACTTCCATTTGGAATTACTACTTTCATGTAAACTCATAGGATAATAGGTTAATTCCGAATGATTTAATTCCAAATTTTAAAAAAAACATCACATAACTGTAGCCATTGCTATAAGCTGATCAGTCAAGAGAGCAAGAAGCTGTTAGCAGCTAGCAGCAAACAATGCATTTCCTATATTGTTAAAAGCAAAAAAGCCAACTACTCTCCTATTCAAATACTTCTACTCATGTGATCTGTGCAGTGCAGTATGTTTATGGTAAGTTTATGTGTTCACTGTTGCAGTTGCTGTGGCTAAAGATTCTACAAGCAGACTGACTTTGTTATAATTTTTCCTCACAGCTTTCCTTTGCCTCACATTTTATTGGTTCACCACAGTCCGTGCACTTTAGCTGTAAGCCCTGTTTTGCAAGAAGTCTGAATCAGTTATCAGTGTTCTTGATGGAAAGTCTGTTTGTGTTTGTCTCACTTTTGTGAGACTGGTTCATGGTGGTCAAAGCACAAATCCGCAGCTATAACACTGATTATGGATTTTGCGACCTATATGTTCAAAAATCTTATGGACATGTGATCAAGACTGAATCATTGATTCATATGAGAGGATGAATTTTGAAAATATAAAAGCAGATCAGGGATGTCACTTAACTGATGCTGCAACCAGCCAACTAAACAGATAATGAGCAATTTTTGGGAAGGGACTTGGATTGTTAGGTCATTAGGATTCAGGCTTGTGTGGGGAAAACATTTAATTGCATCTGCTGGACACACAGGCATGAGCTCTGTAAATAACCCAGTAACTACACTAATGTGTTCATCATTATCCAGTTGCATCATCTATGAAAATAACATTTTGTTTGTGCTTTAACAACATCAAGGCAGATAAATCTAAATTCACAAGACTGAACCCAGTAGAAATAAAAGTGCCACTGGAGCTTTAAATTGAGGTTCCTAAACTGTTTAGATTTAAGCTTATAAATGCCCATTTATATAAAGTCACCTCCACAATGAGCAGCAGAAACAGCCTTTGCCTTGGTCCATTTCACACTTAATAAAACAGAAACATATTTGTTTTATGCATTCATACTTGCATATCTCATCAACAGGTAAAGGGTAAATAAGTTGAAACTATTAATTCTCCCAGCCACTTAGCTTTGGGTGTTTAATGTAAGTTTTAGAATGCAATATTGTGTGGAAATGACTTTATTTGATGTTTTTACCTCATGGCAAGGAATGAACTGAGAATTACCTTTGCTCATAGCTGCATTCTTTAAAAAAAAAAACAAATACGCACCAGTGAAAAAAAAAAGGCTGTAAAAAGTCCTGTGAAACAGCATGGTAAATATCCCACCTCTGGAGAGGCAATTTACTAAACCTTGTAAGTCACTTAAATTAGAACTTATAAACATCTTTTCCTATCCGTTAGTTTTATTTTCCTCAAATTAGCAGACATTTTCCAATAGGGATATTCCATTTTGATCAGAAATATAATTGGCCCCTTTGAGAGACATGCAGGCTTGAGGTCAAAAGGTTAAGCTTCAGGTAAGTGTGAGCCAGCTCTGCTTCTTATTCCTGTCTGCTTTAATAGAATCCATAGGGGGCCTGTGGTAAACACAGCAGGGATGTGAACCTTTAGGAGTGGGAGAATGAGTGGTTGGTGTTCTACTTTAGGCTTCATATAATGACCAACAAGCCCCCCTTTTTCTTCATCCCCTACATGCCACCTCCCACTCAACCATCGCTGCTTCTGCTCTGTAGGTTTGACCACTAATACCCTCATTCAACCTGTGTATATGAGAAACCTTTCTTTTCCCTCCACTCTTTCTTTTCTCCAGTTCAGCGCTCCCTCACTTCAGTGAGAGGCAGGTCCTTTTCAGATGGCTGGCCAAGCTCCTGCTGTTTTATGGGAAGTATTGTGATCCCACAAGCTCTCTCAGGGGGATCAGCACTTACGAGGGCCGATAGAGCTGCTGATTCGATCTTCTCTTCTTTCACAGCCTTTCTCAAGTTTTTCATCAAGACTTCATCGCCCACTCGCCATGGGAGGCTTGGGCGCAAAGTTTGTGTCCATGAAACAGACATCATATGTGACAGTGGAGACACTGATGAGGACAGGGCTAAGACTAAAATTCAGATCAAACCTGCCACATAAAAGCAATGAAACTTTAAATATTCAGCAAACCTTCCTTCAAATAGACCATTCAATTTCTAAAACCCATGCCCTCCCAATGGACAGCCATGGTCATTCTAATGAGAATAAATCATAAGTGCCCCTTTGGAGGAATTCAGTCATTTTAAAGATGGATTAAATAATCAATGACTGTATTAGATCTTATTTAGTATCCAAAGTAAATACAGATCTTTGTTTACATTGGTCTCTTAGTGTCACAAGTAATCAGCTTAAAACTGAAGTTAAATTTTCTTCTGATTGCAACATTTCTATGTTTTAACTTTGGCTTTAGAAGAGTTTCGTTATATCAGCATTAAATATTGATAGAGAATGTCAAACACTCTTTACGGGGCTTTGTATGCTTTAAATTACAAGTAACTTTTAAACATGTTTTTTTCTGTCTGGTTTGTTTTCAAATGTTTTTTTTTTCTGACAGTTGAAGCGGTTTCTTTGACTGAACATTTCCCTTCTTCAAGACATTTAAAAAGTCACTTAAATACTTGTAATTGTTATATTACATATGGCGGATGTCGTATGTGTAAATTCCCTCTTTTTTTTCTTGTCATTAGCTACTGAAAACCTTGTATATTTTGAATTGTGCAGCAATTCCACATGTAGAATCAGAATATTTCATGATGACAAAAAAAAAAGTTAATGACCAACAAAGCAAAGATATGACACAAATTAATGCTCAATATGAATGATGTCTTAAAGAACCTTTATATATTTTACTGAATGGTCCTTTTTTTTCTCCTTTACCCATCGTAGGATGCCTAATTACCCGTTTGATTCACTAGCATATGCATGGGATTGGCCTAAGGGAGACTCTGGGCACTAATTATCAATAACTAGGTATTGCTTTAATTGTAGACCCATAAGTCATTTGTCTTAACCTCTAAGTCTGGGGAGCAGCTCAACAACTGTTCATACTTTTCATTTTAAACAAAAACACGTTAGTTTTGTCACTTCCTACCTGAAACTCAGAACATAACTTGTTACTATTCGGGCACATTTATGCTCTCTTACATACATAAATTGGAACATCTGTTTCAAATCTTGTTATATGTCTTTTATGTTTGCCATCGCTTAAAGTCAGTTAATCCACTGGGCAGTGCTGAGTTCAGAGTGCACTTCCACATTTTAACACAGGTAAGTATTATACCACTGTAAAGTTGTTCACAACCTTACAAAAGCACCACAAAAAGTTTTGTGTTGTTTTCCTCAACTTCATTTGCATCTAATTTGTCTGTTTAGGTGTCGTCTTCTTCCTGTTTCTATTCTTCTTCTCTGGTTTGTTCCTTTCACTAGTTGTGTGTCAGCTATAAAACTCAACACTTCCCCAGCAGTTTCTCGTGGTATTGCTCTATTTTCTGTGTGAAGTGACAGATAACTAAATCTTTGAAAACAGACCAAATTACACTGATGTAGGAAACAAATAAAACTGTATATCTACATATCTATCTTCTGCATTGAGTATGAGTGGCCCTTCAGAATTGCTTATTTATGCTTAAACCACATTGGGCTCTAGGGGGCAAACAAAATTTAATTTAGGCTACATATGACATAATTTGATCTCGAGTTGTTCCGCGTGTAACAGTTTCCAACAACATTTTAACTCCTGTCACTGTGTCTGAATGAAACTTTAGAAACTTTTATTTTATCACTCATCAGACTTGACAAAATAACATTATTAACATTATAAGTCAGTAAACATAAATGAGATTTCCTTCTAACTTTTACACAACATTCATTAAGGACTAGAAATGCTACATTAATTTTAGTCATAGTACATTTTACAGCCAATGTGGCATCATTTGGCAACTTTCCAAAGTCTGGCCTCAGTGTTTGTTGGTTTGTTTTTTTTTTTGTTTGTTTTTTATAGGATCTAATGGGAGCCAGGGGTTAATATTCACTGATCAGATGGCGGCACATCCTATTTGACAGGAAAGTCACCTGAACTTATACGTAAGAAATAGTGGTTCATTTAGAATGACGCCAGCAGAAATTTCAAGTGCAATTTCTAAGTTGGAGAGTAAAAGATCACCAACCTCAAAATCAAAATCCCAGAAAGCCAGTAAAACCTGCATTAATTCACTTTTTTAATTAAACACCCTATTTTTGTCACATTAATTTAATAAAAAATACAGAACTATTGACCTTGCATCTGTTGACATGTCCTACAGTGTTTGTTTACAGAAAATATCCCATAATGTGTTATCATCAGATCCTGCTAAACGTGAAAAGTGAGAAAGCCCACTGCTTTTCTGCCTTGTGGAGCTGGACTGCACATGAGTCTCTGTAGCACTGCATCCTAATGACACCAGATCTGGTGAAGAACTGAAGGATTTCCTTAGGATAGCACACAAGGAAGTTCTAAAGCCTTAAAGTAACTGTTAACTCATTAGCTCACAGAGGAAACAAAAAACTTGCCAACACCCATGATTGTGAGATGGTCCAAACATCAGCCGACCGCAGATTCCCTCTGTCTTATTTCAGGACCATTGCTTGACAGTGTCAATGAATAAAGCTGCACATACTTGCTCTATTGTATTTTGATATCTTTGTAGATAACAGCAGAATGTAGAAGTTTTTGTAAACTGATAGTGAAGGGTTATGCAGGGAAATCCCAGTGGTACAGCCAGCATTTACTGGTATACCAACTCACAAGGCCAATAATCTCTGTGTCATTAAGAGTGATTTTCCTCCACTCAACCTAATGTGATGACAGAGATAAAACCATGTTGTTCTAACTGTACATGGGAGAATGAGAGGAACTATTAGCCAGACTAATGATGACAGCACTAACATGAACTGACTCAAAAAGGTATGCTTTAAAGATAACAGCCAATAGCAAGCATTTGATTAGCCTCCCTCTAACATTTGTGATGTAGTAATATAGATAATATGTTTCTGCTACTACATGTTTAGCTGCAATTTTTCAATGCTTTTGATTAAAGCGTGAACACTTAAGAGGAAATTCACTGAATGAAGAACACTCCACAACACCAAGGCAACATTTTTGTTTTCGAAAAAACTTTTGTAGGGTCCTCTAAATCATCATGTAAGTCCATAACAATGTGTTTCAACGTGCCTATGATCAGAGAAAATGAGCTCTTAGACAGCACTTTTCGCTAAGATAGCTTTAGCAATCAGTGGTTTGCTACATAGAAGGGTGCTGTACAGGTCATGCATTCATTTTAGAAACAAGCGGGAAGTTGTCACACGTAGCAGAGAGAAAAGCCCAAGTGTAATTACCAGACTGGCAGATAACCCCTGCAATCTCCACAGATACTAAGACTTCCGTTGCACCTCACACAGCTTCACATGACTGTCTCCAGTCCTTTGAGAGGCCTTGTTAAACATGTTTGTTTTGGTTTTGACAGGTTTCTGTCAAAGACAAACAATGTAAGGGAACTCCGAAGGCCAGCTAGCATCCCAGTTTTTCCATGCTTTCTTTAGTTAGTCACTGTGTTTCAGCGGTTTAATAGCTTTCTTTACTTTCCACTGCCAGCATTTGAAGCTCGGAGCCAACATGTCAGTACAAACATGCATCCAAGGATATCACATGTCTGTGTTTGAGAAAAACAAGATTTTTTTTTTCCCCCTCCTTTCTTCTTGTGTGTCTTTATTGTACTTGATGTCAAAGTATAGCTTAATAACACCGGAATCAGCCACTGGTACCACATGGAGCAAACAGTCGCTTAACGTTTCATAAATGTCATTTGGAAATAATTCAGTAAGCACCCTCATGAAAAGAGATGAAATACAGATTGCCACTGGGTATATTAACACCTGTCACATCAGAACAATATCATATTGCATTGTTGTAGTTATGTGGCTTTCTATTATTTTCTCAACTCCCAAAACGTCACCTTGCCCCCCTCAATCTATAATTACCTCTTTAAATCAAACAAAAAAAAAGCCCCTAAAATAGGATTTGTGGAAGCAGGTAGAGCAAAACAAAATGAAAAAAATAAATAAATAAAGGGGAGAAACATATCATCACACCCAACATATGTGAGACATGTGACGTTTAGAAGTCATGGGAGCAAAGCCTTGAGGGCATACAATCAATATTACATTTTCCATTGCCACCTTCATAGCTATTGTAAATGGCTTGTGTCAAAAATAATAACAGGTTGTATCAGGAACCTTGGGTTTGCAATTTCGCTCCTTGTGCTTGGAGGCCCCGTCTGCTCTCCCTCCCTTACTCAGGCACCAGTGGGTGTTAATGATGCCGTGGTGGCAGACACTTCTCACACCACAGCTGACTTTTTTTTTTACCCCTCCAATTCTTTATCTCTTCACTACTGACAGCTCCAAGAACTGTGTGGAAAATGCGTACAGTACATGTAAGGACACTGCTTACCACTACAGATGATTAGCCCTTTGTGCAGTTTTCAGCGCACAGCCAGTAGAATAGTATTATTAGCAGGGCTGGTGAGATTAAATCTTGTCTTACTTCTGTTGTCATAGCACTCTAGGCAGCAATGAACCAGATGAGATGCAGCAATATTCACACTAGAGGGACAGACTCTTCACTGAAATCAAAGCTACTTTAAGTTCTGCTCAGAGAGGGGCACTTAACGGAATCCTTTTTTTTTTTTTTTTTTTTTTTTTTTTTTAAGAGGAGTTGATTGCTTTATCTCATCCAGCCATTATCTCTTGCGTGGATGACTTGGTCCTCTGTGCAAAATTGCTGAAGTCTCCAAAATCCTGAAAAGGGAGAACTCAATACAGATGTAGCCCTTAACCCTCATTTGAAAGTCATGATTCTTTGACATGTTTGTCCAACTACAACTAGCAGATACCATTATAACGTAGTTCCAAACTGCAGGAATACTCTTATCTAAAGTGAGTGGAAACTTTTCAGAAACAACAAATCTAATGAGTGAAATATCAGCTAAAACATACAGTGTGTTTAGTGTGATTTTATGTATGTGAAAGCATATGTTGGGGATCATGTCTAGTGAAGAGTCTCAAATAGGCACAGGCAGCTCCTTTTCTAAAACAGAAGGTTGTCACACTTTGAGCAATGTCCCCTGTGATATAATGGTGTCTATCCCCTGCTATGTGATAAATGAGTTTCAGCAAGGAGTGCTATGTAGGTGTGCAAAAACCAAAAGTAATATAGTATGACAGGATGATGCTGTGGCCAATCATCACCCCAAATGACAATAACCTGGTAGCTATAACTGTTTTTTTTTTTTTTTTCAGTTTTCCTATCCAGTATGGCTCTTTTATATTCGTGTCTCTGTCTGTGCAGGGCTTTTAAATTGTTCACTCTTATCTAAAGAGGAATCTGCAGGAAGTCACCAAATCCCTGCTTATCTTAGCTAATTGTGCTCGTGTGTGTGTCTGTGTGTTGCAAAGGAGAAGGCGACTTGAGAGGTTGCCAGATGCCGCAGGATGTAGCAGAGCACGTAAGGACAAGAGGCCGAGGAAAAAAAAAAACCAAAAAAACCAGCAAGACTGACGCAACAGTATCTCAGAGAAACAAACAACATATGCGCTCACACCATAACGTTCATAAAGGAACCAAGTGAAACACATCATGTATGAGCCAAAAGGTGCGTCAAGGATGTTCCAAATGTGTGTCTGTGTGCTCTTTGGAAGCTCTAAAAACTGCAGGACAGGACACTTCAGTTTGACTTCTGTCTTGACTAAATAAAATATCATATTTCAGGTATTTCTTCCTTCCAGCAAACAGAAATCTGCAATAACTATTGGCTGACAGGATGTGCACCATCCGCCCATGCAGTATGTGATACTGTATGGCTCCAAAGGGCGTCTTAAGAAGGTGATAAAAAGGTCTGTGACCTTCCCAAAATGAAAGCACCCCCCCACCCACTTCCGATTTGCTAGCCGCAGCCAAAGAGAGTGTCATTTGAGGAAGAGAGAGTGGGTGGTCTGTCACTTGGTTTATGTACCTCTCTCTGCACAAACAGCCCAAATTTACATCCTTTTAATGGCCGCTGTGTTCGCTGGCTGTTGTAAATCAAGACAGGAGTTTTAACCTCTAGGACTCAACAGGGGTTAGTGCTGAGGGCAATGGTGACTGCTGTTTTGGCCTCTAGGAAGGAGCAAATGGACACCCTTGAGAGCAAAATGCTTCAGACTGTTCGAGGTCATGCATGACTTGAGTCAAGCTTTCAAGAGATGGTCAAAATATAAATCACAATAATGACTAAATATATGAGGAGCAGCTGATTAAAAACAACAACAAATAGAAAACACATGCTTCAACAAATGATTTGTTGACAAATATGGTTTGTTTAAGAACTATAAGCTCTAATACTGCAAGTTGGGGAAAAACTGTTGGCGTGGTCTTATGACAGTTGATAAGATCCAGCAAACAACTGAGTTTCATTTATATTCAGTCACACAAAGCTCTTTACCCTCTGGCTTTTTTTTCTGCCATTATAAAGGACATTCACACAGTGAGATCTCCTGGACACAAATGAGCAATCAGTGTAAAAGTAAAACAGCTCACAAAACAAGGAGCTTTTCTAAAAGGCCATTGGAGTACTGGCACAATTGGCTTCTGTATAATTGAGTTCCTGGCCGATTATTTTAATTTGATTGTCTAATGACCATCTGAATGAGATCCTTATCCTGATAAGAGGCCTATTTGACCAGCTGCCTGCAGGTGTACAAGTGTCAGTCACATGCAGTCCCCCTTGTTTTTGCATTTACAGAACAGAAAATGTAAATTCAGGAACACTGAGCAAATGCACATAAACATGCCTAAAATAATCACAATGTTTGTTGGAGCGCAAGACTGGACTGTAACCAGATTAGAAGTAAATACATAAAATGAAAATTACAGTTGACTTGGAGCAGAAAAATGAGGGAATTGTGATTGATTAAAATTTTCCGAGTGGCAGTTTTTGACCTGTCAAACTATAATTCCCATTTGTCATTGCTTCATCAATGTGGATGGGGCTATTACTAAACCTATTCCCAGCGAGGGAGAAACATGGGCTTGACCTTATGCAACAATATAAAACATTGCTTTCCCCACTTCCATGATTCTCCATTCACATGAAAGTGGGGCTCAAATGAGGTTATTGATTATGCTCTTGCAAATATGGTGAGGTAAGGGAATGACATTCCACTTAGAAACCACTGCACAAATGTGCCCTAAATCACAAAAATGGAGAACTGGTAGTTACTGGCATGAACGTCGGTCTTAGCAAGGGTGAGTACTTGTGCATTCACTCAGTGTTTAATCAATGGATAAAACTGTCTATCCATTCAGGTATTGATGTTTCCTATGACAACTGCTTATCCACGTAAAGCAGGGAGACACCAGGGGCCTTTCAATCATTTGCCAACTGAAGGGAGCACAGAGCAGAGGAGGTGGGCTGAGACACATGAATCGCCTATACTAGATTCATGCTGCATGCACAATTATTCCACTGCCACAATACAAGTTAAAAGCAGAGGAGGAGTCAAACACTGTGTACACAGCACATGTTCTGCCACTGTGTGAGAGCTCGGCCGGGTCATTCCCTTACCATGGCACTTAATCAATATAGGTCCACTCCTTTTGATCTGCTGCCTCTGACCAACAACAATCACTAACAGCAGTATAATTGTGATGACCATAATGGTGCCCATTCTTATCATCCAACACCAGAGAAGAAGGAGGGGGGGCTAATAGCATTCAGGAGGTTTCTGTCAGTCTTTCCAAATGTACATATGCAATTTCAGTCAACTCATAATTCTGCATCATCATACGCCATGGTATTGTGGTATAGGCAGTCTGTCTAGTCACCTTATTAACATCATGTTTAGACAGGTATCGACCTGACTGCAGTGCTGATCAATCTGTGGTAAGGAAAGACAATAATGCAGAGTTCATTTCCACATTGTCTAATGTCTCTAAGGTACAAGTGTGTTCTGCTTTAGAAAACAATAATCATTTCCCTCATGCAGGATGGAATTTTTTTCTCATAGACTGTCACTAAATCATCACAGAAACTTGCCTGATGTCGCTGTACGATAAGCACAGAATGAATGTAGACTTGTATTTATTGTGTACTAAAATGAGTTTTCTATGATGATGACAGCCTGAACCGTTTCTAATAGGACCGGGATCATTTAGCATTTCATGACTAATATGGCTTAATCTCTCTGACACTGTGAACATATGACAGATCTATGAGATGATGGAACAGACTGGTAACATAATAAAGGTGCCCTTCTTATCACTCAGCATCTCTAATATTAATATTTTCATCCTGTAATAACTAAAAGCCATTTCATTACTCATTAATCAGTCTATGGAGTCACCGCTTTTCAGTGCACATAGAAATACGATCCTCCAGTTTCACAGGAAGAGCAATGTCTAATGTGGCTGCAGCTGGCAGGGTAATAAAGCACAGTATGCATGTTGTCTGTCAAGAAACCTTACCTAGGCATGCCAGAGCAACAGTCAGGCCAAGTGATGTAGTGGCCTAATTCCACACAGTAAGATACAGACATTGCATCGTTGTTGTGTGTCTTCCAGGCCTATGTGACAATCAATACTTAAAACAACAGCAAGAAAATATGTGGAATCAGCACCTATGAAGTAAAATTGCCACAAAATTGATTTGCAGAAGGTTCGATCAACCATTCAAGTGGGTTTAAACTGTGTGCGGCGTTGCCAGTCAGATCACTCATCAAATCCATATCAACCTGTGGGCTGGGGAGTTTTGGTGTTTATTAAAGTGAACGATGGTTAAAGAAGACATGTCAGCAGAATGCAGAACATCCCGAGAATGTACAGACACTGAATCTGATTTATGCATATGGCCATCCATGTGAGAAGTTGCGTGTGATAGTGCATGTATGTTTGTGTTTTTTCTTTGTGTGTTTAAATCAATGGTCATCCCCCTGATACAAGATGGCCTCATAAATCATTGTTTGTTGATCACTTGTCAGGAGGCTGGGGCCTTATGGCGTTCTCCTAATTATTCCAACTCACAGCCCCAGCGGATGAATAAGGACAGGAATGCCAAAGCAAATCAGGGCAGTGGACTTTACAGAAATATGGCCATAAAGGTGGTTTAGTCTGGATGTGGGGGTTGAGGATGGAAGTTTCAGAAAAGAGAAGAGAGAAGGGGGATGGGTGAGTGTGTGCGTGGGTTAGGGTTGGGCAAGTTGAATTCTAGGGTGCAATGAAGTGAGAAATCCAGCATATGAGATATAAATCACGCAATTCCAATGTGCTAGGGGACCCTGTCATGACAGGAACAAACTGGTTTCCTGATTGACATTGGACAAGACTAATAAAAGCAGACCATTTGATCAAATGATGCCTCGCAACTCACATCGAACCCAAATTAAACACTTCTCTCTTTTTTTGTTTGCCATTGTCATTTCTTAAGTGGTGTTAACTCCACAAACCCAAAGACTCTGTAATCTGTCTTCAAGTCTTCATGAGTAATAATCCCTGATTATGAAGCCTTATTCGAATGACTTTTTTTTTTTTTTTCTACTTTTGAAATGTTTGGTGGGGGAGTTTGTCTGAGTCTAAACCAAACATGTAAAACCCATCAGTTTTTGAACAAGGAACTGTGTAATGACAAATTCTGTCAAATGGTAGGGCTAAGTGGTCAGAGTGTAGTATTGGCTTTCAGTGTCATTAACTTTTCAGCGTTAAGCAGGTTTCTGTCGCCACTGACCAAATTGCTTTAAATGCAGGGCAATTACACGGTCAAGGCTGGCGCTTAAAAGATGAGGAGAGTATTTCTATAGTAAGGCCTAATGGGATTATTAGTGAGTTGTTATGTGAGAGGAACTTGCAGCTCACAGTAGTACTGGTAGTGGAATTACACCGTATGCTACAGTGATATACAGTACCAGCAGGTTAATTACTGGATTACCCTTTATGATTAACTAATCTGCAACAGGGAGTAAAATAATTCATTGAAGAACACAATCACAATCCTCCTATTGTCTTTTCCATTTCAAACCTTTTCTTTGTTTAACTTTTTTGTTCTTATTTTGGGTTTTGCACCAGTTCCAACATGCAAGCATGGTGGCAATAACACCTTGTTATTCAGAGTTAAAATGTGTTAGCTTGGAGCTTAAACATGGTCTTGGTATGTTTAAATCATGCTGATCATATCACACATGCCATGCGGGCTCTTCACTTTGATATATATTTGCAGCATAATGTGTGGTTTTGAAAATCAATGAGCGGGGGTCTTTTGATCACAGTTGTGTCCCTCATCTTACCACCCCATGGAAAATGGAGTATGACTATACAGCCACAGAGATAAACCGCATATACCGACACAAATTGTACACAAGCCGAGTTGCAGGTCTGCATTTGGTGTGAACAGCAAAATATTATATTGTGATCAGCAGGAACAGATCATTGAACACACCGGTTCTCATTTCAACACATGCCATAAATGTAGTGTGTATAAACAGAATATCAGTGGCACAAAGAGAATCACACTTTTTCAGTGAGTTAAACAAGTCTTATCAAGTGACAAATCATTAGTTAATATGTGTCATAACTGTGTATTATTTTGTTTTGACATCCACTGTAACTTTCTGTAATGTAGTTCCAGCTCTGCTTCACAATATAAAGTGTTATAATGTGCAAAAAGCAGGTAGAAAAAGGTTTCAGGTAGGGCAACGTTTATGTTCTATAGATCCCATCCAAGTTTTGTTGTTTTTTTTTTGTTTTTTTTAAATATAATTTAAAACCCAAATTTACAGTTTTTATATCCTCAGAATAAAGACATTAAAAGAACTTCAGACAGCACTGGGCCACATGGAGTTCCAACTCAAGTCTATTCTATAGCTGTGCACAGATAAATACCACAAATTATTCCACATATTGCATGTACTTTCAGGTTTTTCTGTAAATGTTATAAGTGGCAAATTTTAATATTGTGATATATAATGTGTACTTGTAGAAATTAACACTTTTTTTAAGTATTAATCATGAAATAGTTGTTTGCCATTCTTTCCTTTGTAAATGGAGCAAAGCTCACACCACATAGAAAAATATTAATATCAATTATTCAGTCTGTAAAAATACTAGAAAAAAATATTTGGGAGGTTTAACATTACCCTTTTACTGCACTTTGTGTTTATATTATTAATATATGACATAAAAAGCATTATGATGCAGTGCTCAGATCAGATCAGTTCTGAGAGTTAAAAGCAAGCATATGCTGCACTGAGTGTGAAAGGGTTAATGCAAGCCGTGTTGCTTACCCGAACAAAGTAGCTTATGTCTAAACCTAATTAAGCAGTTTTTCACATTTAGGGATAAAAACCTAACTCCTCATTTATACTTGATTGTGACTGAGCATCTGAAAAAACACCTGAAACAGCAGAAACAGTTAAACTTGGGAGATTTCTTTCTAATTTATTTGTTGTTGTTTACCCACAAATAACTAGGTGCATCAGCTAGCACTTCTTACACAGTATTTAAGTCAAATGAACAAGAAAAACCCCTGCATGGAAACTCCTGATCTACACTGGCAGATACACCAAAGAGTCCTGAGGGGAAAAAAGTTAGTCTAGAACTGTCAGCTGCTTGTACTGTAACATGCAGTCAAACATTTGCAAAAATACTTTGTCATACCACCTGCTTATATCATAGTGCAGCAAGTAAACCATGTTAAACCTCACTTGACACACTGTCATCACACATGGTAAAATACTGCACATGTACTATAAGTCTCTGTTACTTCAGGTGACAAATGTCCAAATGAAAACACAAAGGAAACACATGTAAAGCCTCCCACATTATGTCAGAGTGTCTTAACATAGTTGCTTCAACAGACTGATGAGGTCACTACAGTCTATTGTCATCTTGTCTGAAATGGACCACTTGGTGCTCCAAAACGTTGGCATTCTGCACATGGGTACAGTGAACCCCGTCTGCTTGGGTTCCTGGCTTTTAGCATGGCTATTTGTGCACTTTAAAAGAAACTGATGCGTTCAAGAACATGAGCTACAGTGACACAGTAGAATAAATGGACTTTGTCACGGCGCAGGCTTGGATGTATAGCTCAGCCATCTAATTCAGGACTAAAACAAATAACTATTCTGCTGTGTTTCTATTTCTTAAGATGCAATAAAAAAATATATTTGACACAGAGGAATGTAGGTCATCCAGAATATTGTCAAACAGCAGCACTCAGGCAGCAGAATGCAGGTCCACGTCTCTCTCCTGAATTTACGAGGACATTCTTAACCGCTTGTGGGTATTTGTAATGACCCACTGACAGCATTTCTCTGCTGGCGACTGAGGTGCTCAACAAAATGAATAACTCGGACCAGAAAGAGAAAATGTGTGTGCAAGAGTGTTTGTGTGTATCAGTGGCGAGGCATGGGGCTACATGTCACATATCCTTAGACACTACAGTGCAAGTCCCCACCGGCTACAACAACCATGCAGAATGTTCTTCAGAAGCCGTGTGCACTGCTTTTGTGCCAGCAGCACACATGAAATACGCCTCTACACTGTCTTGCTTGTTGTCTTGACCGGGTCATATGTTCCTGCGGTCTGAGCCAAAAAGTCTGTGTTGTGATGGGGACCGCTACAGAGCCAATAAAATCAAACTACGAATCTCGTTATGGGGAGAAAAGAGCTGCCAAGTTTGTGTTTCACCTAAAAAAAAAAAAATCTGATTTCCTTGCTTGTTTCCCTACAATCTTCAAGGTAGAGCTTCTGGTGTGCTGCAGCCATTCTCCATAATGGATATAGATTCAGCTTGATGCATATGAATTCTTCATACACATCCATTTAAATTATTCAAAAACCTGATTCATTTTTCCCCTTTTTGGGGTCCAACACACTCAATGGAAGGTATGGGGGGGAGGGAAGTTAAAAAAGAAAGGCCTCCTTTGGTCTTGGCACATTGTCATTTGGTTTCTCCAGCTTACAATAACACCTGAAGTTGTCTCTGCATCCGCAGTTGAACAGAGCTATTAAAACCTACATGAAGTTAATGGATTTTTTGGCAGGAGTTTTCCTTCTATCAGGGCGATCCTGAGAGGACATTACTGCGTCTGAGTATCTCCTTTGCTAATTGCTGAGGTTAAACATCCATCTGACAGTTATTTCATGGCTCTGTTTTCAGTAAAATATGCATTACTTTACCAGAAAGACAAAATTATTCACAAGAGTGCTGTGGAGCTTAATTTTCAACTGTTGTTTGAAATAAATCTTTAATGAAACGAATGAATCTGCAGTACACACGTTGGTGCTGAACGATGGAACACGGTGATTTGACTTATTTGAGATGATGATCTAAGAAGCAGATGTTTTCAAGAATATTTTATTTGTTTCATCAAAAAACAAAACAAAAAAAAACAAGGAAATCTGCTTAAATAGACTAAAGTAATAATAATAAAAACCTGCTATCAAAAACCTTGCATGATAGCAATCACTAGAACCATAGAAACCCCCTCCTCCCGCGCCCACCCGTCGGTAAGCAAGGCATGCTTCCTGTATGGGTCTCCAGAGTATTCAGTGTGCTAATTATTTACTGAAGCAGCAAAAACTATCAAATGAGACCCTGTGTGGTGAGGGGCTACCCTGACCGTGTAACCTGGGTAACATGCAAATGGAGGCAAGAGGGAGAAGACTTAAAAAAAAAAAAAAAAAAAGGAATAGAAAAAGACAGAGCGACTGGGAGGAATGGTCAGAGTGAGGTGGAGGAGTTGAGGTTCAGTGGTGAGTCAGGGAAGGTGGGGCCGCTGGGGGGCACAGCAGCAGAGTATTAGGTTTCAGATGCATATGAATGACCAACTGCTGGCTTTGCTCTAGCTTTAAGTGGGAAATTGCATGGGCTACCCTTCAGCTGCAGTTTAGAATCTGGATAACAGCGTGGCCTAATCCTGAGCTGGGGAAGTAGGGGGTCATGAATGTCTGTTGTTTCACATCATTAAAGTAAAAGAGCTCCAGAAGATTGGGATACCTTTCCTTCTACCTTTCCTTTCTCGGGTTTCTTAAGCACAGTGTGTTTCAATTACAAAACAATAAACAATGCAAATGACCTGTATCTGTAAGTACTGGGTCTCATGCATGGAACAGGCAGAGTCTTCAAAGAGTACTTGTATCAGTGACTTAACAGCAACCTTTACCTCTATACACTAAACTCACAGACTACCAGCCAGACACAATCTCCAGCTCCCAAAAAAAAGAGGGGGAGGGGCAATCCTATGCTCTTAAATCTGTGTGTTTGGGCAGAAAGCCAAACAGACTTTCCTCAGCAGACACACTCATGCAATAAGGGAGCATTGAGCTCTGACAATACACCAATATCCACCTCATTTGATTCGAAAGCAACATTCTGTCTTTAGAATAACGTTCACAGTTCATAAATGTGGACTACTGAACTATCCAAAACAATGAAAACTCCCCCAAATGTATGTTACTAAACAAAAAAGAAACTAATGCAAGCTCATGTGGATTTCCATATGATTTCATTTCCTCTAAAATACTGAAATCATTATGAATCCATTGCCTAACAGGGGGCTTCTGGCCTTTTACTTGTTGGAAAGTAGGCTATAGGGGTTTCCTGCAGCTGCTCTAAAGCTCCAAGTTAAATATCTTCCAATTAAATCCAAACATGGTAACGTAAATCCTAAACTGACTGCAATCAAGCGGAGCAGTGTGTGTGAAAGCTCTCTAAACAAAGACGCCCTGACAAGTTGGTTTAAATTACACTCAGTGCAGCTATACGTGGCTTTTTTTTTTTTTTTTTTTTTTTTTTTTTTTTTATAGGCCCCACAGATGCCAACATAATGTCGGCCAAACGCACGCTGAAGCCCCCAGTCTGCAAAACGTCGCTAAGAAAAACAAAACAAAAAAACAATTCATTTGAAATAATGCACAGAAGTTGGCCTTGAAAAGAGAAGCAGGTGTGCAACTGAGTTCCTGCCCTCTCGCCAGATAATGCGCGTGAGTGATGTGCGACCTCCAGCAGCTCGCCACAAAAAAAGTGACCTTCTCCCGAAGGGATCCTACTACGTGTCAGAACAGATTCTGCGAGGAGTGATTGAACTGTTTGTTTTTGTATCCATGAGACAATACGACTGGCAGCTTCAACTGCTCACGACAACCTGCTGGGCCTTCTTTCACTGCAGCAGCTCCTCTAAACTCTTTTCAGTGTCCCAATAATGAAAACCTGCAATGAAGTTGTGAATGGAAAACAAGGCAGCAGCAGACTGTGTGTGTTTCTTTTCTCCTTCTGCACACTCATCATCCATTACTTCGTCTCTTTTGTGTCCAAGCCACATCAGGTTAAATATGAGTTTAACACAGTTTTACAAGAACCACATTTTTCCCCACTACATCCATTTGCCTTTTATCTTTCCCCCTCTCTCTCTTTCACTCCATTTCATTATGTGCGTGCACATGTGCGTATCTGCCAGAGCGCTAAAACAGTGTGAGGGAATTGGGGCCACGGCCACCCCCACTTCCAACAAATGTGAGGGGGATAGTAAATATCAGCGCAGCAGATGGGGCTGATGCTCCCTCTCTGCCTCCCTCCCGTACACAGCAAATGGATAGCCATCAACAGCAGCAGGAGTCGCCCCAGGCCAAGACTGAAGCGTAGGACATGGGGACCGGACTGTTGCTCAGGCAGGCAATTTTACTGACAAATTCTCTCTATCAGCAAGGGAACTGCAAACCATTAGAAGTGAATGCTTATAAGGTCACCGTAGCTAAGATTTCATGGTATACAGGCATGCTGGCGATAAACATGTGGTTTTCTCATCTGGATTCACAAGATAATAAATTATATTTACGGGCCAAGTAGCTTTTCTTTTTTTTTTTCTTTTTTTTTTTTTAACCTGTTCAGATCATGTTGCAGGACTCTGTTACACAAGGGAACAAGTGCTGGTGTGTCATTTTAATAATTCTATCACACACCTTGCGGGATCTGTGACGCACTAGACGGTGTGACGCAGCACGGCGTTCTTGCAGGAAGCAGCAAGAAGAACAGTTTATTTGGTCAGAACTGGTGTCGACACAATGATTACTGTTAAAAGATGTGGAGTCCACAACATAAATCATGTCTTCTTGTCAATTAACAAACAGTTAACCCAGCTTTAAATGTAGGCAAACAGGCATTGTTATTGTTGTTATGAAACAAGCAGTATGGAGAATATATATCAGTATTCCCACAGCAATATTAGACAGCCTCCCACTGGGAGAAGAGGAGCACATGTGGATCAACCATGACACAACATGGAATCTTACTGCGCAGCGGCGTCGGCTAAGCGGTGATGTAATGCATCCGAGCTCGCTGGGAGAGACAGTGTGAAGGGAAAAAAAAAAAAAAAAAGATGTGAAGAAATCATAACAAGCCTTATTATTACTGGATTTAGCTTCAATAGACTGAGACGTAGACGAGTCACAGAGGGGGTTATGCAGCAGGGGTCTCTCTATAGGTGTCATGTGCAGCCTTCAAGTCAAACATCCCAGCTTCTATGAATGATTTAAGTGTTGCAGGGATTGAAAATGTCTTTTTGTTGCCACTATCTCACCCCCTCCTCCTCCTCCATCTTTTGTGGAGCAAAGCTGGAGTCCTTGAATGATGGCATCTCACTCAGAGTCTTCTAAGTGTTCTGCATTTCCATTTATTTATTTCAGGCGGAAATAGAAGGAAATTTCATCGGGTCACTAATTTCATTTCAGCGTGTACCAGTGGCATTAGTCCTGAGCCAATATTTCAGAGGAGCACAAAATCAATGTTGAGATTCTGTTGGGAATAGTCCTGGAACCCATTAGCAACTTTGACCAATAGGTCACGTAAAGTAATAGCTAGATAAATGTTTTATTACAGATTTGCAAACTGACTTAATGGGGGGGCTACTACCTGGGCAGCCACGCATGGCAAATATTCATCATTAGATTCTACTGCTGCACTGAACACACACACATCTCTGTGGCGAGGACCTTCTGTTCTTTATGTGTCTTGTGTTAAATGTGGCTTCCTCCAAACAAGCCTCAAAGGAGGCAAAAAGCTTGCATCTGTTGTCCTCCTGAGGCCCCCAAGCGCCCAGCATTCTGAAGATGTAATCACTCTATATTATTGGTCGTTTTTACTAATTGCATTTTGTATGACATCATTTAGGGCTGCGATGCGTTTCGCTCACGCTGCTCTGACAAAGTACAGGCACATCAGCCACTCCGACATGGAAGTAACACCAGGACAGCATCTCTGCATCTGTCTGAGCCGTAACATAATCAGCTCTGGTGATGCACAGCAGGCTGCTCCTGCATCAGCGGTCCATTTCCAAAGGATAATCTCATTGTCATTTCCATTCTATTCTGCTCACTTCTATGTACAGTGCAGCTTTGTTTAGATTCCAGAGGTTCTTGCTCTGTGTTGTAATGTTGCATACCAGTCTGATTTCAGTTTCTACAAACTTTTTTCATTCATAAGTCTGTAATTTCAGATGGACACTGCTTTTAAATAAGAAATAAAAAAAAAGCCCTCTCTAAAGGAAAGGCATGCACATCTTGCATCACTTTTTAGTCTTACCTACTGACCAAATCAAAATATTTGGACTTAAGTCACCTTTTACCACTTATTTCAACATGAATGACATTTCTGTGCATGACCCCCACAGGTTTTGATAGATGTGCTTGCATAAAGCTGTAGTATTGGGATTGCATATGTCACATTTAGATATTTTGCAGCCCCTCTATTTATACAGCCTTCAAGCTGTTCTGTGCTGGGCAAAGAGCTACTTTTCTGAATGAAAGCCAGACAGCCTGAGAGCTCCCACACGCTGAGAGGAGGCTCCTGTTTCCAGCTCTGTTTCCAAGGGGACCGTCAAGCCCACCAATCACAGCGTTGAGCGCCAGCAAGCGGGCAATTCAATTTCTTAAAGGCGCAGTGTCTGTTTTCTGGAGGAAGTCTTGTGAAAGAAAGCTCAGCATAAGGGAAAGAAATAAAACAGTAAAGCACTTCAACAATGCAGTTGAAAAGTTTTTCCTTTTTTTCTTTTTATTAAATGTGAATTCACATGGTAGTTTGAGCCCATCCATTAAGAGTATCCGCCTACATACAAAATAGGCATCATTCTGTTATCACATCCTTTTCAAACGCAAGAAATAACACATTTGTGTACATATATTCACAAACTGAAAGGACAGTCGATGGTGGTAGGTACTTATTTATTAAAAGATGAGTCAAAGACAGATTCACACTTGGAATGTGAAGTAACTACTGCCTAGAACTTCCAAATAAAAAAGCAAAAGTCTCGGCATATAATTAGGTCATATTCCAAAACCTTTTTTATCAAACAGACTTCATATGTAAGACCCACATAAAAATAAACAATATCTGCGTCTTTTAAGTGCAAGAAATAAAAAATACAGGTTTGTGGATAATGTCTTAAAAAAAGAAGGCAGTCTTCAGTTTCAAAATAAAGTTTCATTTAATGAAACAGGACTATGGAATGTTCTTTTTTGCTTGCTTGTTTAAACTAATGCCAGACCACCACTGTACCAGACTATGCCCTTATGTGGAACTTTTCTTTTGCCTAATTTGCTGTCAAGATTAAGAATTTTCATGCCCGATGTGCCCATTATCCAATCCTGTGTGTGACATAATGTTGACGTTGTGATATTCATCTGTTTCAATTGTATACATCACACCACAAGGCCATGTTAAATTGTTTTGTATCAGTTCCAGCTGATTTGTTTATTTTCCTGCCTGGACAGGCTTCAGCATCATAACATGAAATGATGTTGACAGTGCACGAGTCTGTTTTTCCATCACTTGCTACAATTGTTGATGGTCTGTATCTCAAGAGTATATATTGCACAAAAAATGAGAAGGGGGAAAAAACAGTATGTGCCATAAAAAATACCAAAATCCAGTTTCACACCTGCGATTGGGACCCATCCACATATCACGAGTATGATATACATAAACTCCTAACTTTACTATATTACAGTACATATACAATCTTGAAACTAGTTCCAGCTCTGAGGTATGTGTTCCCCATGATGCCATTGTATCGTCTACAAATACTCAACAAATCTGCTCTACAACTGTACAAAAACCTAGTTTAAAATCACAAGGCATTTTTGATGCAAGTCTTAATTTAACTTAATCCTTAAAACCAGGACTCCCTTGCATGCTAAAAAGAAATGATAAAGGGAAGAAGTGCCTGAAACTCACTGAAAGCACAGTAAGAACATTCCCTTTTAACTGTACAAAAATATGCCTGAAAATATCTTACTTTTCTTTTAAAAAGATGAGGTCTGTAATGTATCAAAATGTTTCCTCCACACCTGTATTCTGCAGAGGTTTAGGCTTCTTAATTTTCCAAACCAGGAGGTAAACGGAATCAGTTACAAAAAAAAAACAAAAAAACAAACATTTTGCGGCATTTAGAAATGACATAAACCGTTGTAAAGTAGCATCCTGAACAATTGTCAGTTCACAGATTTGCTTTGAGACAGTCCACAGTCCGTGTTCAGCTCCCTGCAGTTTATTTAGTTTTTTTTTTATTTTTTTTAAGTTTGTTTTGTTTTTGTTTTAAGAGGATAAGATGCATAGAAGTTCACGTCTTTTTCCCTTTGTGGTCCGTTTAAGCTGAACAGTAAATGCAGACCTACGGGGGAAAAAATCCATAAAACCCTGTCATGCTGCCAGATTTAAAAAAAAAAGAAAAAAAAGAAAAAAGAAAAAAGAGTCCGCAGACTTTGCCTTTTTTTCCATTTCTTTTTTTTCAGCTACCAGCTTCTTAAGCATTTCATTCCTCAAACCTCACCTCGGCTCATGGTTCCTCCACCTCCTTCTCCGGGACCTTACCAAAAAAAAAAAAACAGGAGGCAGAACTAGGGACAATTTGACCAGGACACATATAATTTCATATCTCCCTTCTGTTATTACTAGAGCAACTTTTTTTTTGTTTTTTGTCTTTCAGTATGTGAAGACCAGGTCGGAAAAGTTCGCCTCCAGCCAGTCCCCGGCAATCATCTCGCTGAGTTCTGGCGTGCAGTAGTCTGGGAATTCAAAGTGGGAGCCCAGGCTGCCCTCACTGAAAGAGTCCAGGTCCTTATCCACAAGAGACAGGGAGAGGTTTCCTGAATTGGGGTTGCCCAGCTCCGAGCCGGGGGCGCTAGGAGCGAAATTCAAACTAAAGTCAAACAGCAAATCGTCCGCGTCCTCACCGGAGGAGGAGCTGCTGCTGGACGACGACGAAGAAGAAGAGGAGGAGGAGGATGTGGAGACCGACCTGGAGGATGCTGGTGAGACGGAAGCAGCGTGCAATGTGCTCTGCTTGGAAATGTTTTTGATATTGTAAAACAGTCTGTTGTTGCTCCGCACCTCTTCGTACATGCTCGTCCCCTCGGACTCGGCCGAGGAGCTCAAAGTTGGGCTCGCGGGAACTTTGGCTACATTGTATGGCCTCAGGCGCTCCTCCTCCGGTTTAATTCCCATCCGGTAGTCCTCTTCGTACTCATCGTCATCCTCCTCGTCTGTGAGCTCACTTTTCACAGTCTTTGTAACTTTTAAGCTGGGAAACACACAGTCGTCCCCGTAACCGTGCGAGGACTTGGAGCCGCTCTTCGTCTTTATCTTTGAGCACTTCTTGCTGGGAGTCTTTGCAATTTTTCCGCCCTTCTCTGGAGACGGTGCTGACGACTTCGAACTGTCGAGCTTTGGTTTTTTCTTGGGTCTGTATTTGTAGTCGGGGTAGTCAGCCATGTGTTTTAGCCGCAGCCTCTCCGCTTCTCTGATAAACGGGATCTTTTCGCTGTCCTTCAGCATCTTCCACCTCTTCCCCAAACGCTTGGAAATCTCTGCATTGTGCATGTCCGGCGACTGCTCCATTATCTTTCTCCTCTCGATCTTGGACCACACCATAAAAGCGTTCATGGGTCTCTTGATGTGACCGGTGGCTGTCTTGCACCAGTCTGGGTTTATCGCCACGGGGCTGCATGCCATAAATTCACTCTCCTCCGAATCCGTAGCCTCCCTGGACATGCTCCCATCCGTCTCGCTGTTGTCCGTGTGCTGCACCATTGTCCTCACTTGCAAGTTTTACTTTAGTTTTCCGGACGCTGGAGTGTTTTCACAGCTCCTCACCGCCAAGACGGCTCAGCTCTCTGTCTCTGCGCCGGTTCGTCCACGTCCCTTTGCTTAATGTGTCTCAAGCTCTGCACTCTTTTTCCAGAGTTACAAACTGCCTTCTTAACTAGTTATCAGCTTTTTCATGTCCCCTGCGTCACAGACACTCATCCAATCACGTCCCTTCCACTCCGCCCAGCAGACTCCATCCAAGACTCCCCCTTAACCCTTTTTATTCCTCCCTCCCGAGCTCTCATTGGAGTGGAGGTGGGGATTTGTGGTACACACAGTGTCTGGGGCAACACGCCGGGCGAGACAAGCATATTAAAACACACAGTTAGCGCTCTGCACTCTGGAGAGGACCATCACGCACCATAGCGCGCACAAACCTAAAGTCTGGTTTCTTATTTTCCCTGACGAAACATCTAAGCTTATTCTTTAGGTTATCTTTCTGATGTATCTAAGGAAGGGAAAAAAACAGTCTGCGTGGCTGCTTTTTTTAAAAATAAATTCCCTCCCTTAGGTGGAATACTGAAGGTGGCGCTTGGACACTGTTGCAGGCGCCTGGTGCGTCTGCCTGTCTGATGTCTAAGGATACATTTTCGCAGCTGGTTGCAGCTTTAGAGAAAGATTTCTACCATTAAGTTTAGTATAACCTCAAACATCTCCTGCTTATGAGCTCTTATCTCTCTCTCTCTCTCTCTTTCTCTCCCTCCCTTCCCTCCTGGTTTGTTTTCATGTCTGCATTTGAATGAAAGAAATAGGTCAGTAGTACATTCTGCTTTATAAATCTTGTTTACAGCGTGTCAACAAGCACAGCATCTGCACAATCTCACTGGCGCTTTTATTAAAATAATAGTAATATATACATATATATATATATATATATATATATATATATATATATATATATATATATATATATATATATGTATATAAGACAGTATATAATGTATATAAGACAGCTTTTGATTGATGATTTATGTGAGCTAATTGTGGTTATACATAAATCCCAGAATGCAAATGTGCACACAGCTGTAAATTTGATCCCATGTGAATGAGTGCTGATGTTGAGCATGCAGCAACAACACTCCTTCAAGATGGTAGCATTTGCCTGTGCAGCTATCTGAGCCCATGCAAGCAGGGATAGATGGAAGACACCCTGCTGAGTTTGCTGTGTCAAGAGGCAGTGTAGTATCTAGCTGGCGTCTCCTGCACCCGTCTTCCACACTCCTCCCCCATGGCTCTGGGTGGTAGCCAGCAGTGCTATTGGAGGCTGGGGCGATAAGGCGTCCTGCTTTTTCCTCTCTGCTTCGTCCCCTAGAGGGCAATCACTTACCCTTTTGAAACCCTCCCCCCACCAAGCCACCGTATTTTCCCCCAGCTGGGGTTTAAGAAGTGTCTCATCTGATACAGAGTGAGGCGGCTAGAAAGCACAGAGACAGGGTAGCAGGGGGAAAGAAAGAGAAAAAGAGGCACACGGGGAGAAAGGGGACGAGGCTAAGGAGAGGGAATCAGTCTGAGGGAAGGAAATGTTGAGATGGATAGAGGGGCTCTGGCCTCTCCATCCTCGGAACAGAGAGGCAACCCTCTGTTTCTCCCAGACAGACAGAACTGAAATGCTTTATCATGACCACCATGTGCTGATTAAGCCTTATCAGATATATGTGTCAGAGTCAGAGTCTCAGGAGGTCGTCACATGCAAATGCCTGTTTTCTTGTCGGCTTACGCTTTTTCCTTTCTTTTCTTTTCTTTTTTTTTTTTTTTCCTCGTGGATCCAGCGGACTGGTGTTCGGTGTGATCATTTCAAACATCTCTTTAAAATTAACTGGCAATAATTCTCAATGCAAAACATGCTATACCCTGTTTGTACGGATAAATAACTCATCTAATTGACCAAACTATGAAAGAATATTGATTGTTTATTTTGCTTACTGCAGTCCAGTGTTTGAAACCCTTTCGTTTCTGCATATCCACCTCCTCCAGCCGGCCTCATCTCTTTATGAGATGGTGTCATACTGGACATGAATCACGAGACGGTTTAATGATGAGCATCAGGGTGGCTGTCCTGCTCATTAGCATGGCTCATTATTGGCTGTGAATGAGGTGCTGGTGTCACCCATACAACCTATGAGTCATCTCAGGGAGGGTCTCATCGCCATGGAGGCCTCACACCAGTGATATAATATAACCACCCCCCAACACGTTTCTGCCCATCCCACTCTGACTGCCTCATTCAGTGAAAGGGGACAGCAGCAAAGCGATGAGGGGCGTTGTGAAATACTGCAACATGTAGTTTTAATTTTATTTTCGCTTTAGTGATCAGGTAGGATTAAAGTGAAAATGTAAAGCTGCATCACGCCGTGATTTCCAGTATTCTTTCTAATACCCCACAGGCAAACGTTTTAATGCTTATTTGCTGATTTTAATGTCAAGGGAAAGGACTATTTTTTTTATTTCAGAGCGATGGAGTGTTGAATTAAGTGATAGTTTTCATGTGCTAACACTGAAAGAGGGTTTCAGGAGAAACAATTCTCTTTGCATTGCTTATCTAAAAGCCCCCCAAAGCAGCTGCTGCTCTCACAAAGGGCCAGCGAAGTGTTAGATCAATACTAACCCTTGCTAGAGGCTATCTGATGCTCAAAATGCATGCATCCATCTCCTCTGCATAGCCCTGAGACAGGTGTGGACTTCTGGAAGCCACTATCTGATGGCTTCACAATGGGTGAAAAAGAGGTGTGTGTGGGGGGGTCAAAGCGGGTGGGATGAGGAAATGGGGGGTTGTTTTGCAAAAACACAAATTAACTTTTCACTTGACAGACACATCCTTAAGTATCCTCTATACTCGAGTTACAATGTTTATTGCCATTCAGTAAATTGGGGCTCTGTAGCCCACATAGTCCAGTCATTCAATAGTAATCTCATGCTATGCACAGGATTTATGTAACAAATTCCAAAAGCAAATCCCCCCTTGTCTTTTTACCATGTATACCTGAAGACAACGCTGTCCAGGCTTTACATGGAGATGAAATTGAATAACAGCTTATGTCTTTGAAGATTTATAGTTTGTTCTTTCATGCCAGCCACTGCAGCCCATTCTGTTATCTTAACTCGTGAGATGATACCAAAACGAGCTATGTCAGCTGGCCAAGCATTCGTCTCGCAGGCTGCCTGCCGCTACAGTCTCATTCCTTAAAGATCATGCCGTCCTTTTCACTCCCTCGCAAGATAAGGAAAACTTTGACAATGAGGAGGATTTTTCACAGCAGTTTGGATGCTGTTGGTTCACCACTTAGGTGTTTGGTGCCTCCAAGGCAAGTTTCTGCCCTGTTGTTGTTGCTTTACATTCTCGACTCAATGCAAATGTATCTGCAGGGTGTCAGGTTCTTTGTTGACCTCCTTGATGTGGCCCCTGTCTCTCAAGGTCCGATGCTTAGCAGATACTTGAGACCGGAGTATCTTGTCGTGAATGTAAACAGCCGACGTTTGAACACTATGCTGGAAACGTTTGTCTCAAAGATGCAAATGCAATCAGAGGCCAAAGTTGCATTTTGCATTTGCAAGACCCCCCCCCCCCCCCCCCCAATTGATTTTAGGTGAGCAAACTTTGGTTTAAAAAAATTGTTGCTAATGCAAAAATTTTCCATTCTCGTACATGGCTTGCTGTGTTCACATGGGAGTTTTAATTCTGAATAGAAGTCAATTCTGCTTCGAACTGATAAAAAATGACCATGTAAACACATAATTCCTAATGCAAATGTCTATTCGGAATTAAACTTAATTCCGATGTAAGTGGCTGGTTTATTCGCATTTTAATTCCTCTGTCATGTAAACCTTGATTCCACTCTAAGTTCATTCTGGTTGTTCTGCGCATGCTCGTTACCTTGTCCTGTCCCGATGACGGGCATTGTTTTGCCTCCCGTCTTCGGTAGTCTATCTTCCTTCTCCTTCTCAGTTGCTGCAAAAAGTGAAGTAGTATGCCCGTCCCAAGCTGTTACTTCAAAATTACAATCATAAATCGCGGCAAAACTGGTACTTATTATGTAGTTTTTACAAGTTACAACTGAAAAGACAAGAAGCATAAAGCTAACTTTGTTTATTTCCAGTAGATGCCAATACATCACATGTGCCCTCTGTCCAATCAGAACCCTTCCCAACACGCCGCTCTAAAGCGGAGATATGTAAGGACGAGTTTCATGTAAATCTTCGGAATTCTTATTTCTATGTAAACTCATAGGAGAAATTGTTGATTTGGAATTATTTAATTCAAAATTATTAATTCCACATTTAAAAACATCATGTAACCACACACACTGACTGCAAAAAATACAGGCAAAAAAGACATTTTTTGACAGAAATAACATTGTTCTGTTGATGCACAGCAGTTGAAAACATGCAAGATCACAGCATTGTTCTGTAATTTAAGACCAAAATGGACACACTTTGTCCTCTTGGTTTTCCTTTCTTTTGCATATCTATAAATGTAATATATATTATGCCTATACAAATACTATACACATACACATCACACATTTCCATATTATGAGTTTGTTCTATTGACAAACCAAATCCATCCCACTGCTACATGATTTTAGTGCTTTTTACATGTAATTCTATCTTAGAACTGTTATAATACAGTAATTAATCTAATTATTGTAACAATTACCTCCATCCATCCATCCATCCATCTTCTGCCGCTTATCCGGAGTCGGGTCGCGGGGGCAGCAGCCTAAGCAGGGAAGCCCAGACTTCCCTCTCCCCAGCCACATTTGCCAACTCTGCGGGGGGGATCCCGAGGCGTTACCAGGCCAGCCGAGAGATATAATCCCTCCAGCGTGTCCTGGGTCTTCCCCGGGGTCTCCCCCCAGAGGGACGTGCCTGGAACACCTCACCAGGGAGGCGTCCAGGAGGCATCCTGACCAGATGCCCGAGCCACCTCAACTGGTTCCTCTCGATGCAGAGGAGCAGCGGCTCTACTCTGAGCCCCTCCCGGATGACCGAGCTCCTCACCCTATCTCTTAGGGAGAGCCCGGCCACCCTGCGGAGGAAACCCATTTCAGCCGCCTGTATACGAGATCTCGTTCTTTCGGTCACGACCCACAGCTCATGACCACAGGTGAGGGTAGGAACGTAGATCGACTGGTAAATCGAGAGCTTCGCCTTAAATTAAATATCTCGGGGTAACAATTACCTCACATTTTAAAATACTTTCTCAGGGTAAGTAAAAAATTTGCATGCTGCACAACTTCTGCTAAAATCCAATTCATCATCCATGCATTAAAGGCACATTCACATCAGTCTTTTTGATTCGAGTCCGAGTCCGTTTGCTCGGAAAGTCCGCTTCGTTTGGGGAAATGTGAATGCACCAAACTAATTCTGATTCAGTCCTAAGAAGTGGATCCGGTCTTCTACAAATGCAGGTCTCAGCTAATTTCAAGCGGACCAAATACAGTTAGCGGACTACAAAATAAAAAAAGATAAATAAAAAAGTCATTTCCTGCATTTGACGTAGAATTGCATTGTGGGTAAATACATGGCATGTTAAGAGTCCTCTGCCTTGTCTGTTGTCCATACTGTGGCCACTCTTACAGTGTATTTCTGCAGTCTACTTGCATTAGACAAAATAAAAAACACAAATCAGCGATAGTTTCAAGTTCTATGTTTAAGTCGCCTGACTTGAGTTTCCTTCTTCACGCCAGTCTTTTCCTCTCTTTTGCTAAATACCAGTGCAGCGCCATCTTTGGTGGAAATGGGGATATATTATTGCAAAGGTTTGGCGCGTTTGACCAAAGAGCAGCGTAAATGCAATCTCGTTCTGCATGGATACACCTCCCTACAACTGAGTCGAGTCCCGAATTGGACCGAGTCTAGCGGACTATCCTGATGTGAATGCACTCTAAGCTTAAATAAACTTTAAATGTTCAGTGGATCCAGTGTAGCGACAATTTGCCACTCAGTACTACCTGCATATAAGGCAATTTTTGCACTCAGGAAAGTGGGATATGCACGTTACACCTATATTACTGCCATATATAAACAGCCTGAACACAGTTGACGAGTGTTTGAAATCTTTAAGAAAGCATTAAAGTAATCTAGTCTCCCTTCCTGTCTTTTTTTTCCTCTCCTCACAGTTCAATGTGGCTCCACGAAGGCCTGAAGGAGATGAAATCATCTTGGAGCACCTCTGGCTTACACAGTACTGTATGCTCCACAGTAATCATATTGCCATGTCATTGCCAATAAACTCTGTCCATTTAAATCCTTTAATTATATACCAGCAGCACTGAAGTGGTGTTTACTGCGAAGAGTCCAGTGTACCTAGTTTTGTATTTGTGTCCTGTGTTAATAAACTTGTGTAGAAGAGGAGCCCTCTGGGCACTCACAGCCAGTGTAATGAGAGTGTGTTTAGTCTGGGGACTGTAGGACTAATGCTGATGGATTGTATGGCTGCAGGTCAGGTCTTGCTCTCTCACACATGGTCGTGGAGACAACAGAAGGAGCGAGGGAAAAATATGTTCGCTTGTGACAAATAGTGCACGCATGACACGGCAAAGTAAAATTATTATTATCTTGTTAGAACAAGCTAGATGAAAAGCAACCAGCTTCGCCACAGAAATAACAAATGGGAAGCGTGTTTACAGTTGCTGGCTGTTTGAAGCTGGAAGGCTAAAATAATTCATCAGTTTAGTTGCTAAACAAGCAGCTTCACAGAAACAGATCTGTTGATTAAGTTTCACTCAAGGAGTGGATTTCTCAGAAGAGTGGGACTGTTCCTGCTGAAGCCACGCAGCTCTGCTTCCCTACCGGCCAGCCCTGACTTGCCCCCTCACGAGATAAGATAATGTTGACTGCAGTCTGGTGTGTGTAGAGACTCGTGTGGGGCCTCTGCTGTGCTTAGTCACACTCATTCGCATCCTGTGCTCTGAAGTTTTACTGGTTTATGATCTTTGCGCTGCCAGTTGAATAGTGACAGTTCAAAGCAGCATGACAAATTGAGAATCCATGCCCTGTGGACAAATCTTAAGCAGGATTGCTTTTGGTCCTTAATTAATAGGTAAGAAACCCCAAATTTAAAGTCAAGGATTGTTAGTTTTAGTTTTCTCTCTAGATGTCTTCCTAACATCCATTTGTAAAACATTTAAGGTTAATTAATCATTATAACTGACACAAAAATAACCCCTCTTTGAAGAAGAGCTTAAAATTATGAGGAAACTTTGACTTAGAACATCCAAATAAGTTTGCACATGGCTTGCTCATATTCTCTTTACTTGGGTTTGGCATTAATAGAAGGTGAATAGGATTAGGAACATATGTTCATGTCATTTTTAGCTCCTTAGAAAAAGATTATGCATGTGAGATAGAAACTGTTTTTTTCTTTATTAATGAACAGTAATTGTTTTATGATATGACCTGAACAACCTGAAAATATAATCAACACAAAAGAGAAAGAAACAGCAGTTTTCCTATAATGTGCGAGGAAGCTGGAGCTTTTTTGAAGTTTTGTCTTGGTTTAGCGCAGCCATTAGTAAAGCCACACTGTGTAGTTTATACAGGCTTTACACCAAAAGTTGTAACTCTAAATTAATTTTAAATATGCGTACACCTACTTAAACAAGCTGATTAAATCGTTCCCTTTGCCAATGACAGTGTATTTACCAACAGTGCAATTACGGCCACAATAAACACAGAACTGAAGTTACTTCCAGTAACTACCACTACCTCCCAGGGGACAGTAAGCTTCGAAGATGACAATCTAAAGATGGCAATTAACTGTATCCTGCAAGCTGTGTTGGACCACAATTTCTGACAAACACATTCTTCTGAGATAATTAAGCTTATTCATTACTTGTGACCCAATGGTGGATGTCATTTCTGCAGCAGGACTGAGAGTGAGTTGCCAGCTGTCTTGCAGTTAAGAACAGTCAATCAATCAGGTGTCTGCTTGTCCATAAACTGTCGCTGCCAGTTTTAGAGCCTCTGTGTGAAATGACAGATTTGGTAAATGTGTGTGCAGGTACAAGAAGAAGAAGAAGGAGGAAAGAGAAAGATAGAAAGAGAAAGAGAGAGAGCTGTGCCCACCACTCTTGCAGCCCCAGAGTGCAGCATCCTCATTGACAATAAGCAGCTGTAGTGTGTCATTCACTGCTGATCAGACCTGTAGCTGATAAATCCCAGTGACTAGAAGTATTTGAAGCAACACTGAATAATGATTTAACACTTTATAGCAGCATTACTAAATTTTCACACTATGGATGCTCCCTAATGAAGGCTAATTCACCATTCGTCTGACATCCTGTCTCTTTTATGAGCTCTCTCTAGTGAGTAAAGGTCAAGCCTGTTGCATACTCCTAGAGAAGCACTTTGGTTTAGTGCTTGGGGCTGCAAGAACAAAACAAAAAGTTTGTTTTGGTCCAGTAAATAATACACCACAAGAAGTTTCATTTGCAGCAGGTTTTGGAAGTACTAAAGGGGCTGTCTGTGTTTTTATGGGCAACTGACCAGATGATTTCATACGTTTCATACAAACAAGAAATGGTTGTCCTTGGCAGGGTTTTGTGCACAAAGCAGTGTCTGTGTCCTTATGTGTGCATATGTATTCACTTTCACACTTTCTTATCAACTCAATCAGCTGTAAAGGAAAGTTAAACCAGTGGTTCCCAAGTCTGGTCCTTAAGATCTACCGATCTGGAAATTTCACGTGTGTCCTTTCTGCAACACAACTGAATTAAATGACAAAATTCCCTCATCTGCATGTCATTCAGCTCCTCAGAAGCCTGGTTATGAGCCATTCATTTGATTCGGGTACATTAGAGAAGAGTTCTGTCTCCAAAAGTTGCAGGGTGGTAGATATCGGGGACCTGTGGAAGTGGAAGTGACAACTTTCATCTTCACGTCTTTATGGATTAACCACGGCCACCTTAATGTCCAACTGTGACACAATACCTCTCTGAGCCTCACGAGAAGAAATAATGCTTGTAAAGCTTCTCATAGGATATGTGTTAAAACTGATACACTGAATTTTGATCAAGAGTAAATATAATTCACTGCCCTCTCCATGTTTCAAGTTCTTCTGAGCCTTGATGTTTATGTTAATAATGCGACAATACTTTCAATTTCTCTTCATACCATGGAAATGGCTTTTTCAGTAAGCGAATGAAAGGAATTAAGTACAAAGCGCCAACATGGCTGGACAAAAAAAAGTCCTGCAAAAAAAAATGAAGGCACATCAATCAGGCTTTAACCTTGAAAACAAAAATAAGAAGAACTGGACCCATGGAGAGACAAACACCTGAAGCAAATCTGAGCATTCACTCTTGTTTGAACAGTGACCAGATAAGATAGCTCAAAGTTATCAGCACGAGATGAATCCCCAGAGCATTCCCCAGGAGGGGTTTCATCAATGTAGTTGGAGGGAGAAAATCAATCCTTCAAACCACATATGGTGACAAATAACCACCTAAAACTGAAGTGAAATTAGCTGAGCCTCCAACTGCTGTACTCCACTAGAAATCACAGAGTTGAACAAAAAAAAAAAAGAAACAAGAAGTAAAGTCTTGTCATCAAAACAGCCAAAGTAAACACTATTATAACTATGATCATACGACCACGGCACCAGTCGCCATACTCATTCACAATGACTTGTTGATGTTGACGTGTAGGAATAATAAGGATTTGAAGATGCATTGTCTTGTATGAACAAACTCTTCCTTTCGACTAAATTCTACAGAGGTCACTTCAATATCAACTTTTATAGGCTCACTGAATCACAAGTTAAGGTTTCTTCAAATATATTTATGCTCTTAGTATGTCTGGAGAGACCAATTGTGCCACAGAAAAGCACTTCAATTGAGTCTTGTGACTTCCTTTCTACTCTGCATTACGTATGCACATATAGACTGGTATTTTCCATTGCATCCCATCCATATCAGAGTCTCAGTATGTCCTCTCCATACACTAAGTCACTGCCCTTTCCTTCATGTCTCTTACGGATTTCTAAGACAGGCTTCAGGAAAGATTTTCATAAATGTCCTCTTTTGCAAATCCTCCACACTTGTGTGTGTTTCTGAGAGCCTCCTTTATCTTAACAGTAAAGGTCACTGGAGGAGACTTAGGGATATGTAAAGGCTAAGCTGTGTGCATGGGAGCCTCACTCCTGCAAATCTATTTGTCTATCTGTCTAATAATCAATAACAGAAGGTTTGGTAATGAGTGTCGCCTAACAGGACCTGACCCACGCCAATGTGGCAAAGCTTGATACTTTTCATCGTTATGTGGGTTCTTCTTAAAACAGAGGTTACTGGTGTGACTTTTAAAAGTTATAAATGTGAAGTGCCAGAGTGCCGGCAGCCACAATCTTTCTCCCAACAGCATCATGATTGGATGCTGATTATGTTAATCTGTGGAAGTATCAGACTTTATCCCTGTGTATAAAATATAAATACAAATCAGATATAATCAACACTACATTGCACATTTATGATAAACCCAGTCTCTTGGGTTTTGTTTTGTTTTTTTTTTAAGATAAGTTCTAGTCGCTAGAAGAGTTAAGGATTATAAGCTGAGAGCTGTAAAACAATTCAGATAATGAACAGGAAAGCAAAGTTTAGAGAAATCATGGAGAGAATGAATTTAGTCATAAAAGTGTGAGCAGATTAGCTCTTCTCTTATTTCCAACATTTCCTCTTTGATACATTCCTACACTAATCTCATTATAAGCGTCTGTCAAGCATACATGACAATTCATTTTAACAAGGTAGAATTTCCTGCTCTCCTTAAGTTCACAGGCTTCTTCACAAATGAAAACACATGAGAGGTTCCACCGAACAGACGCAGGCTAACAAGGAAAAAGAATAAGGGTTTGCACTTTTGATCATCTCATGCCTAGACTAACAGGAATCATTTAAATGTGAGTGTGTTTTTCCTTGGAATCAAGTTCACTGTGACCACTGCAGTGTTAAACAGAATAATAAAAAATGGAAGCCCTCTAGTTTCAGAGGGTAAATTAAGAGAAAAATAGAAAGATCAGGCTTATTTGAGTCCTTGATGAGTCCCTCATCAGTGTGACTAATGTCATAATGATACAAAGGTGCTTTTTATATCCCGATCGAGTAAGATTGTAGTTTTAGCATGAGAGGATTGGAAGAATAAAAGAGCAGTTCATAAACATGTGCAGATAAACCTGCAGAGGAAGCAACACATAATTAGCATCTTGTTAATTGCAGAGAACCATTAAAGTTTACTCAGTGTGGTGCTAGACTAAACTGTTTGCCAACAGTACATAATGATTTAACAGTCTGTAATTGTGTTTTATATTAGAACAGCTTCTCTCTTCTTTGAGAAAGAAATGTGAAAAATATCCCGCGGCCTTATGTTTGAACTATTTTTACATGACAAGCTGATAGCTTAAAAAATACATTAGAGTTGTGTCTGTAGAGTGTGGTGTTTAAATCTCATCTGGTGATGGAACGCAACTTTCAAAGGCACACTAGTGATGGTGGCTATAATAGGCCTCAAACTAAATGTCTAGATATATTGTGACCCCCTCCGATCTCTATCTGTCCATCACTGGAGTAATCTGACCACTGCGGATAAATACTGTGAGAGGTCTTCAAGCACTACGAAGAGCAGTACCTTAATCATGGCTAATCCTGGGTAGCTAGACATGTCTTAGGGGGACATAGGACTGAACACATCACCCCAATTAGCAGTAGCTATAGCTTTAAAAACCTATCATTAGGAGCACATATCCTTCCTGTCACTCAACCATGCGGCTGCCTCTGCTTAGTGCACTGTTAAATTTCGTGCAACAGCCATGTAGAGGTGAGCGCTCAAGCTTACTTGCACCTATAAAGTAGACTTATGAATGAATATGTGGAAAAACACAGAAATTTGAGGCAAATATTAAAGTATAGTTCTTTGAATGAGTTAAATTGGGCTTATTTATCATGTTGCTTGAGGGTGCATAAACATAACAGGCTGAGTTATGCATGACATTCCTCCAAGCATTAATAAGAATACCCAGTTTTTCGAGCCGCAGACAGCCTGCATGTTGAGGATATTCTACTGTTGAAGTGTTGGTTTTTACACGACAGAAAGAAACACGCATTTCACATAGTTTTCTTTTGGGTAATGAATGATAGAGGAACATGTACAGGCATTTTGAATGTCCATATAAATATCAGCTCAGTATGCAGATAGGGTCCCTGGTGTTTTATTGTGAGATAGTCTGTGCAAGCCTTTGCTGGAAGACAGTGAAGCATTAACTGTTATCTCAGCAAAAGCACTACCATTAAGCCTGCAACAATAAGACCAGGGTCAAGGATGAAGTTGAATGACAGCTCGGGATGAATATAATTTCCACGGAAGTGATAAAGAGAGGTCTTGTACTCACTCTAAAAAGCAGATTTTTTTTTTTCCAGCAGGTTGGCTGCTCTTACATATTTTCATTCTTTGCTCAATTTTCGAGTGAAGAGGTCAGATATAAAGGGGGACAATGACCATGCGAGAGAGATTGATGGTGAGGATGAACAGCCCAAACTAAATCAAAGCCATTCACCGTTAATGAAAATAAGAGAGAGACCGCACTGTAAATCATCTTATGGGCTAACGTATTAGTGATAATGAATTCACGCTGCCACGTTTAACCTTAGTTTTGCAATTCATTATATTTGAGATTAACAAGGGAGGGAACTTAAGTGAACTCTCTGCAGGGAATTACAGCTGGGGCTTCATTGTCAATCAAGGATTGTGTTTCGATGTCTTTCATTAGGACTGGAGGAATTAAATAAGACTTTCTTTTAATGGCAAATGACTCTCCCATTTAACGCTCCTCTTGCTCTCCCAAGATGGTTAACTCTTCATTACCCAAATTAAAGGCATCCATCTCTGTTGGCTCCTGCCACATTGCCATGACCTCTACCTGTCAAAACTTTCATGTAAGCTCTTGAGTGATGGATGATAGCCCCCGAACCCCATTGTCAAAATTATCCAGTGACTGTCCAACCCTCTCTGATCCATTCAATCCATCTCCCCAGGCTACGTGCCACCAGCCATGATTTAACAATGAAGCCAGGCTGCTAATTTACTTCTCACAGAAATTAGACGGTACCTTTTAATTATATGCCTGGGAGTGTTTGAAAAGTTCACTAGGATCACCTCGAAAGCTTTTAACTCCACTTTGTGGGGGCTGATCATTTATATTCTTTCAACGTGTTATTTCAGGGGTCTTTCAACATACCTAGGACCAGAGGGAATTGACGAACCACTTGTAGGAGAGAAGGAAAGTGTTGAAATCAATGTTCACTTTTGAAGGTCATCCCTGTTGTTAAAGATGGTGATAAAGATGGGGGAAAAATGCTTTAATGAGCCATTACAACTAAATGTTTCGTTAACTCGCTTTATCACACCTGTCTGAATGAGAAGCCAAGGTTTTGGAACATACTTAATTGAGTGTTTGATCGGGAATTGAGAGCTGATTTTCAAAATGTTAATATATGCAGGTCTGGTTCAGATCAATAGATTTAAAAAGTTGTTTGTGTTACAGGGTCTGCCTTTGGATTGCATCATGCTCAGCTGTTTACACACACTCTTTGTTGACAAAGAAAGCTTAGTTCCCTGAACTCTTTTTTTTTTAAACTCTTATTTGCATCACCTTCAGACACATGTAAATATTCAAACACATGCCACATGTCATCCATAAAACATGATATAAGTGGTCCCTTTCTTGTCTGACCTCTTGTCCTCCTGCTTCTCACCCAGACAGATGTAGATAACACTCTGGACACACCTCACTTCCTGAGAGGAGAGTTATGGTTTCCTGGGAGAGGCACCGCCATCCCCTGGAGCCCTGAAGAGTCCGACAGCTACCTATGGAGAGGGCACGTCTCTGACTTGTAGACCTGCTCTGAGGCTTCTTCTCTCTCTTTGAGATCCTCCGTGTACCTGTCAAAGGGTCAAAAGGGGACACTCATAGCAGACAACAGAAGTGTGTTTGTGTTGCTGACTGTCTGTGTGTGGGTGTGTGCACGCACGTGTGACCCCCCCCCCCCCCCCCCCCCCCCCCCCCCCTGCTGTGACAGATGCCAGGCTGTTTTTTCTGTGAGGTGTAGGAGTGCTGCGTGGGCAGGTGGGTAGACATGCATGTTGCTTGCGTGCGAAAGGAAGTGTGTGTGGCTTGGAGCGGTTGTATAAAATGAGAATCTGCGCTTGTCAAAATATGCAGACACAGATCCTGTGGATCTATTTGCATTCACTTGCATATGTGTGTGCATGAGCCTGTACACGCGCATGCACGGTCTAACTGCAACAGGAGTCAAATGAAAACCTGTTTCCAGGCTCCATAAACAGCAAAGTCCAACACTGTTGTTTCATAGCCACAGCCCAGCAGATGGGGGGGTGGGCTGCTGTTGTCGCAAAACCAACAAATGATGAGCTAATCAGAAAGAAGGAGGTGACCATAGCTGGTTACATCTTATTTGGGATTATGACTCAATCATGGAGGCTTATGGCATAATTATTTAATCAAAAGGTGGACGTGTCAATAGAAGTCGACAAGTGATTAATTCCAAGTCAGGAATGACTTCAACTCGTTTTTACTGGTTTCCTCTTGTGACAGTAGCAGGAAAAACAGTTGATGGGATGATTGGTTAGATGAGTGATAGCTCGGCTGGAGCAAGTTAATCTCTGTGGTATATTTAACACTTACCGGCTGATAGGCAATTTAGTGCTAGTCTTGATTTTTCTTATTAGCTGCAGTAAAGTGTGATGCAAAGATTAGGAAAGGAAACGTCAGTCGCTCCCTCAGAAACTTTGGTGTCACAATAACTGTTGCTGGTGTCTCATCTTCAGCTCTCATCAGTGCCTTACCCAACATATGACTACAGCTATATGTGCATTTTTGCTAGCAGGAAAGTGCGTGTCTGTAGGTGCTAAGCCTTTTCTGACAGGTCTAGGAAAGGAAGCAGGCCAGGGGAAGGTGTATGAGTCACTAAGCCTATCTTTAGTGACCTGCCATTATTTATAGCAGCCTGTAGGGGGATAAAAGGCACTGGAGAATTTTCTCTGTGATCTGCCAACAGCTTTCTTCTAATAACTGTCATTTCTAAACGTATAGAGAGCTTTCATGTTGGAGGGAGTGGCCTGATGTAAAGTATCTCCACATCTTAGGGATTTTACTGAGGATGCATCAGGTAGGTAAAGCTATTGTTCAACTTCAGATCCATGACTAAATACAGTTGGAAGATTTTTCAGCTGTGAGTCAAAGAATACATAAGGAGAAGACATAAGGAAAAGGCATGAAGCCGCAATATAATGACATGGAGCAAAGTAAAAGTGTGTGTAGATTTCAGCCCTTTATTGCCTACTTTGGTAAGATTTCCTTTAGGTCTCATTTGACCAACAGGATTCTAAGTCATACAATCCTGATGTAACCCTCTAGTGGAAATCGTTTAAAAAAAAATCTTTCATTTGTAGAAAAAAAAGGCGGCAATAATAAAGGAAAAAGAAATGAAAGTGTTGTTACCTTACTAAATCGCATGCAAGTAAAATAAATAAATGGTAAAAACAATTTCAAAGTAAGCAGGAAGTAAAATAACATCAACCATTATTTCTAACTAAACCATTTTTTCTTCATAAAAACTGGAAATTTTCAGAATTCTCGCATGCTACTGTTGCACATCATCTCACTTACTGATAACTGGGGACTGACTTAAAGAATTGGAATTAAAATCTCTGTGAAAAGTCCAGATCGACTGATGCAAACATTTATATATGCATAAAGCCTCACTCTGGAACATCTCTAGAAAATTTCCAAAGTCCATTTACTATCTGACAGTAGCTTTCTTTTTTGACCATACATGTACAGTTGAAAAAGTGATTAGAAAATAGTGAATTCTCAAAAGATGAAGAAAGAAGTTAGCAAAGCATTTATGATGTATAATCCTGTGTTAATTCTCCTAATCTCTGTTGATTTTATCACTTTGGTCTGAGCTTTGTCAGGAACCGTAAGAACTCAGTTCATACATGGAAATGATGAAAGACAAACTTTCTCCAGCCAGCTGGGAAAACATAAACTCATGTAAGTGACAGCCATCTTCTCAAACATGATCTAATCTCACAGATATTCCCAGAGATGTAAGTAATCCGCTGCATTTTTCTCTTCCTCCTGGAAGTCTGTCTCTGAAAACTACTTCTTCTACTAAATTACACTACTAGTCAGAGGTTTGGACGCATTTTCCCTTTAGACTCTGTGAGAAAACCTTTGACTGGTACTGGTACTGCTGCTTAAACTGCCACCCACTAGTCACTCAATTTAGCCTTGTTTATTTGACTCAGACAGGTTTGACTTTGACTGAAGACCATTTTTTTTTGTACTTTCCTTCCTGGAAGGACAAATAAAACCCTTTTTAACCTCCAATATAAATTAAGACGTACCACCAGAACACAAGAATTGCAGTAAAAAAGTCAAAACTAAAAGTGGAATTAAACGCAAAGCACTTCAAGAAGCGTCTAGCATACATCTTCTTGAGGATTGTAGAAAAATGGAGGAAAAAAAAAAGAACAATTCATGTGAGTTCTGTTCTGCAAAGGTTTGCAAAGACAGCTGGACCAACTTGCAAAATACAGAAATGTCTATCTGTCTGTCTGTCTGTCTGTCTATCTATCTATCTGTTTAAATGAAGAAGCACATCTAATCTAATCATGTTTCTTGTAGAAGTCATACGCATTTCTTCTGTCCAGTCTTTGTTCCTCAGAGGACCGAGGAACTGTGAATCGTCATGCATGTTGATTTGTGGGATTCCCCTCCATGTGTTTTACTGAGTCCTACTGTTTTGTTTGGCTGATGGGGAACAGGATGTGAGAGTTACACTGGCAGAGACAAACGGGAGCAAGTTGAGACACAAAGATGGACTTGGCAGTTCACTCCCTAATCGTGTCACCAGAGAAGACAGATAAACGGTGCAAAGAAAACAAGCGAGGGGAAGCCGAGTATTTTTCCTGAAGCTGCACGGAAGTTTCTAATTATATCAAGTCAGAGGCCTGCAATCTCTGCTGAGACACTCAACCACCCACTGACACACATTCGCGAGCAGACATACACATAGACATGCACATACCCGTGCTATGACCTAACCTTTTGTGACCTCTGAGCCCCCTTTGAGTGAGGACCAAATTAGAGAGAGGGAAATATTGTCCTCTTCTTTGCTGCTGTTAAAGGCCAGTGATCTCTCATTTACATTGACATTAAGGAGAGGCATGTTTCACAGAGACATAGTTCTGTCATTAAAAAATGAAAAGAGAAGAGAAGAGAAGAGAAGAGAAGAGAAGAGAAGAGAAGAGAAGAGAAGAGAAGAGAAGAGAAAGAGGTGTGTGTGAGGTTGATTGAGGGCAGGGCTGTCATGCTTGGTAATATGGAAGCTAAGCCACCGAGCCCCCAGCCCCAGGCGGGCAGATGGTGGGGTGGGCAGCGAGGGGCGAGGGTCCGCTATCTCTAATTCTCAGCTGCACTTGTAAGATATGCGCTATGTATGAAATGTGTTGGCACAGATCCATGTCCTTCAACTCCCCGTGTACCCCTAGCGGCTCCACCCAAGCCAGCTGTGTCAGTGTGAGCTCACTGGGCCCTGACAGCAGGGATCAAAACAACATTCAAACACGGACTGCCATCAAAACAAGTGAGCACCCACGACAAGGCTCCCGTAGCTCCATCACACGGGGTGAGGTGTGTTATGAGCGGCACCGGGATTTCTGTCTGTGCATTTCTCCTTCTATCAAACACAACGATGTCTAATGCATTAGTCAGCCATCGTGTCATACTGTGATGTTGCCGAACACAATTAGCTCTTTGAGCTGCACTGGAAGCCAAACGTGAACCGACATGAACCTCGGAGCTTTGTATTCAGATCAAGGGAAAGCTCAAAAGCTCCGGCAAACTTTGCTACCTTTTCTTCGGGAAAGTGAGCACACACACTTCATAGAGGCATATGAGACAGACAAACTAAACGAGTAAGTACGAGTGGAAAAGGGGAAAAAAGTTGTTGTCGTTTCAGCAGCGTACATGAATGTTAACTTTCAGTCCATATGGGCCAAAGACAGGAAACGTGTGCCTTCCTGTTTGATTATAATGGAACAGAAGAAGTTTAAAGATAAACATGTAATGGTAGCGGTATTAGGTATAGGATGCTTATTTTAACTGAACAGGTGTTCCCAATGAAGACGCCCAATAGTGGACCCATTTATTTATGTCTGTGGTGTAAAAAAAAAAAAAAGAGTGCTTAAAGGGTAACATGGGAGAGAAAGAATTAAGGAAAACTTCAAAGCTCTGACAGATGAAGTTTCAATCAGTTCATAAACTCATGGACTCAAGTTGTTCCCAGTTGCACAAAAAAGGGGCTCCAACTTTTGAAATTCGAAATGAATCTGAATGAAACTGCTAAGTGGGTTAAATTGAAATGAATTTAAGTATATTCGCCACACTTAAATGTATTGTTAGCAAACCTCTCTGAAGAGTTAAGTAGCCCTCCCCTCATCTCCCATGCAAGCGCGCACACACACATTACTTCTGACACGCTCGAGTCACCTTCTTGTCTTTGCAAGAGGTATTATCAGTTGTATTTGTGGGTGACTGGAACAGATAATCAGTTGTTTAGCTGTCCTCCTCCTTCCTCAGGAAAGAGCTGACAGCTTTAGGCCATCACTTGGGTCAAGTATTAGGGGCCCACTGTGTTACCCTACTGTCTGCACGCACACGCACAAATGCACAAGGTGATGGTTTGTGCGGCAGTCTCGGCAAATTGAAACCTTAGTGAATGTGCTGGCGAAGGAAGGTTACATCATGTAAATAATGTGCTACTCTGCCAGACTTTAATGACATCAGATTTTAATTCCACTCCTGGGTTTAATGCTACATGCACATTTGCAGAGAGGCCGCATCCAACTGTTTGCTATTCTGGTCTGCATCTGTAAGCCTCAGCTGGCATTAAAATTATATTTATGGTAATTATGAACTTGATTATGATGTTCTAACTTAATGTATTCTTTGGTTCAGAGTATTTAGTTGTTAACAGAGATATTTTAGAGATACTGTCCACTTTACAGTGCAGCCCTGCAAACCATATGCTGTTTAAAACTGATTATCATATTTGATTAATGAGTATCATGCACAATTACGGCAATATAATTGGACACAGTGGTCGTTTTTGGCACTGCTCCCTGACAGTGGACATGTGCTGACATGACTAAGGGAGTTAAAAAGGCCAAGCAGCTGCTAAGGCAGACGTGACTTTTACTTGAGCCAAAGGAGAGAGAAAAAAAAGTTCAATGTTGTATGTATTTTTCACTGTATTGTTTACTACGACGCTCCCAGATGCTTTGAACATGTGGATGTTTTATATGGTAGTTAACAGCAGGTCATGCTTGGACTGCCACTCCCTAAGAAACAATTAACCATAAACAGTGTAATGTCCTTTGCACTGAGCATTAAGTTCATGCTGTTTTGCCTTGCAGAGAAAAAAAAACAGTGAAAATCCACTTTAGGTTCAACAGAGGGAATTTCTTTTAACTTTTTACTACTTTGCTGCAGAGCTGTAGCTGCATAAATAAGAAAGTTCATTTGACCAGCAGTGCAAAGACAGTTTGGTGACAGTAAACTGATCAAGGCACTGAACTCTCTGACTCTGCTGTTGTTTTCTGCTGTGCAGATACCTAATCCACAATGTAAGAGTAGTTTGTTTTGAGCAAGGCTTGCTCTGACATGATACAAGTAAATATAGCTGTTGTCTGGTGGCGTCTGATCTGATTAGCGTGCCATGAAAGGCTCCATTGAGCACAGGAATCTGGTTTGAGCAACATGTCCAATTATAAATATATAAATGGATGACTGGATCTCAGCTTTGAAGGCAAATGGAAAATTCATTACACCAAACAAGCTTAAATTGGAAACAGAGAGAAGTCGGGCCTCTGTTTATGTTTTTCTAGCTTGCTTTTCACCTTTCCAAAAGGTTAACAGCGTTAAACATTTGATTGGAGGAAGATCGTTAGTGTTAATCGGGTTTGAAACGTATATACATACCAGCAGGTTGGGTTAAGTCATCACAGCCTCAAGAGCTAGCTCAGTTTCATCATCACAGATGGCTTATCCCTTACCCAGGATCCTTTGCCAGGGGTTAGGGGTCATCCAGCCATCACAGGAAACCATCACTGAGTCAATGACCTCTCCAGTGGCCCCCCCCACCTTTCATCTGTCTCTCTGATTCGTTTGCCCATGTGACAGATACAGACTTAAAATGAAACGTCCCATAGATGCCCTCCTGGGAGAATCTCTCAAGCAAGATATACACGCACATTCTTTCTGCTTTGCTAGTGAGTGCACATTCAATTATAAGAAAAGAGGTGGGCCTTTAGATGTTCACTACTCATGGCTCAGAGCTCTGCTGGGTCTGTTGGCTTCTGGAGAATAAATCCATCCGCCAGCATATCAGGTGTCCTCTCGCTTGTCTCTCCTGTGTGATTGGTGTGTACCTTCCCTGCAGCAACAGATGGGCCTCTGCTTGATGTGATGGCATCGAGTATTCATTCACTCTAGAGAATATGTAATGGACAGCCTACAGAGCTTCAAACTAAACTGTTCAGGTACCACCAGCCAGAACGTGCTAAATGACTCGACATGGAACACATACTTTACGCAGTATCCTTTTTTCTATAAAACGAATACCTATTCTTGTCGTCACAAAGTTGTAAAGTCAAATGTGCACACTGAAAGATTAAATTCATAAATTCAATATTATGTCCTGCCTTCTTGACCAGAGGAGTGAAAAGAATACGCAGCACTGGCTACAAAGGTGCTCTTCAGACAACAGGTAAGAGCTGATTTCAAGATCCCAACTTGCCCCTCCACTTAAAGGAGTGTGGGCCGTGTCTGGATGTAGTCATCAGGGGGTGATTTGGTTGATATACGAGGAGACCTATTGCTCATCAGAAAGCTATCCTCCATGCTGATTGAGTCACATGTAGAGCTGCTGGGATAATTTGTCACAGGGCTGCCAGGTCAATGGTCTTTGATTGGAACATGTTATGAACTCAAAGATTTCCACTGAGCTGAGTACTCTCAAACTCTCATATTCTGAGTCAAGATCTTTTTTCTCTCACACGTCACAATCTGATTATTTCTTCAGCGTTCACAGCCGTCTTGTTTCTTTACGTTTCTTCTTTCTCAAATCTAAAAGCAACCTCAACTGCTTTGGTTTCTGCGTCTTCTTTTAAACGCTTTTCTCTCTGGGTACATTTCCCTGGCCTCAGCCTGGCCTTAGCCTGGGGGCCCGATCTGCTTGTTGAAAGGTAACAGAATCTTCCGGAATGACCCACTGAAATCTCTGGGCTGATTCACTGATGTTTCTGTCAGGGAGAAGCACAAAGTACTGGACTGTATTTCCCCCCACAAAACTAGAGGTGTCCATTACAGCAAAGATCTGTGCAAAAAGGGAAAAGGAAAAAAAGAGTCCCTGATCCTGAATGACCTGTTTCAATGTGACAGAAAGAAGAGGAGGTCAGCACATATACAAACACATATTTTAAAGAGAAATGGAAACCTAGTCTAAAACACCTGTTCATTCTGCTGGTACGTTTGAAACTTTGAAGCATGTGGCTCAGAAAGGGAGTTAACTGTAACTCTGCCAAATGCTTAGATACACAAGTTCAGCTGTGCACCGTAACTTTAATATTTCACAAGGAAAATCATCGCCTTGGCACTCGAAAGCTGAGTAACTCAGTTCCCCTTCATTACCTTCTATTTTTTTTAAAGAAAAAAAACAGTAAATGAAAGAAAAAAAAAAGGAGAAACAGGGAAGTTTAGAAGGAGGGGAGAAGAAATAATATGGACTTAAATAACCAAAGAACCATGGCAAAATACCTGCAGTGAGTTTCAAAAACCACAGGATCTTTCATCTGACTGTTTTGGCATTGCCAGGTGGGAGTTTCAGCGCTGACCATAACATAGGTATGCCTAATCCTCTTTCATCTACAATATCACACAATGGGAGTATCTGTCCGACTGAAGAGGGAAGATTCATGCAGACATAAAAGGCTGACGGGGAGTGCTGCATGTCTGTACCAACATTGTCCTGGTCCTTATTATTCCTTGCACATAGCTCTAAGTCTAAACAAGACCCACTTCCTGAAGAGGACTGCTGTGCACTCGCTGCACTCACGCTGGCCCTGGTGTTCTGCTCTGGTGTGTATGCCAGCAAGTATGTGTTTGTGTGTGCAAGGCTGCTGCGCTGTTGCAATGACCCTGCTTTCTTTCTATAGGGGCTTTCACTCTGCAAGAGCTCAGCCCCTGTAAGAAGGGAGCCTGTGCTGGTACCTCTCCTAGCCTCTCACTCTTGTGCAGACATCTCCTCTCTTTCATTCTCTCTTTCCTTCTCTCTGCAGCAGCAGCAGCAGCTTGAGTGTTTCCAGCTGCCGACACTGAATACCAACTCCCACACATGCACACACTCGAGAATGACATACACACAGGTACAAACTGGTGCAGTCAAGAGCACATGCACAAAGACTGCCCTTTATACACATGCACATATGCACGTAGCTCCCTCATTTATTGAAAACCTGCAAATGTTTCTTATTGCTTCCACATTTGCCCTTCTTTAGCTTTTTATTTGTTGAGAATGCATGGTATCACAGTTGTCTACTTTCCATTATGCAGACCTGGTTGTAATAGGGATTATTTATGGTCCACATCTACACTCTAATACATAGAGGCTATATGGCAGGCCTTTGCAGTGCAAAAGGTAACAATACTTTTCCACTAAAGAAAACTGCTATAAAACCAAAGCAAACAGGATAAAAAAAAAAACAACAACAATAAACAGAAAATACACCAAGAAAAACAAAAAAGTACATGACTGCGCCGCTGTGTGAATGCAGCCTGGCAGAGAATGTGCAGCAAACACAGATGTACAGTCCATGCTCATGTTCAGTAGCAGGAGCATGTCTGTCAGTTCTTTTATCGTGTTATGAAATAAGAGGAGAGAACCAGAGGAACCTGTTGCTGGGCTATAAGACCAAAGCAGCCCAGGGAAAAAATGGTAATGCAAGCGATGGAGCAGTGGTGGGGGCCTGCCGGGGTGTAACCATAGCTGCTAAACTTGCATTCAGGCCTTTTCCAGAGCTAGGCTCAGGGTATGCAGACGACCTAGGGGCTAGAGACTAGGGAGGACTTTAAGCCTCTTTGTCAAGCTCCTTGGAGCTCAGTTGACTGCTGTGAAGAGGCCGAGGCATGCAGCTGTCTAGCAACAAGAAACCCCTCATACCACAGATACTGGCCTGTGGTTAAGGAGTGCAAGTATGAAAGTGTATGTGGTTCCTACTGTGTGCCTAAACATGTGGGTTTAAATTTGTGAAAGAGGGCAGTTGATGAAAACCACACCAGATGAGACATCAGATATTTGAAAAGTTTGAGGAACAATTTTCTATATGGAAGAAAAATAAGATAGACGAGATGTTTAAAACTTAAAACATGTTGATGTGTGTAATTCTAACAATCCCCCCCACACAATATTCATGTAGTGAGCCCAAACATCATTTAATTGACATGTCTATTTATTTCTGCAAGTCTGCCGTACTTCCAACTGCATACTTACAGTGAAAAAAGCTTTTATTTGTTGTATTCCAATGCTAAATGCTTTATAAATCGTCAACAACTGTTGACACTAAAGGGATTAAAGGAAGGCGACTGTGCTAATTTCAATCTTTATATTTTATTTTTGAGCAAATTTATCATAAGTTCCAGTTTTTGCTTTGGTTTTTTTTTCATAAAGCTTTTCCTGGCCCTTTATTCACCTCTTTAATTCACACTTAGTTGGATACAAGCCATGTAAGCTCCTGATTCTTTAAGTCTCCCCGATCCAAGCTCTGCAGAAGTCTTTGCTTGCTGTTGACATTTTAGAAGTTCTGAAAGCAAACTAAAACCTATTACATAACAACATCTCTTGTTCTTAACTGGAAATCCCAACCTGCCCAATCCATCCTGACATGCTTGAGCCATAATCCACTTCTTATTATGACTGTTCATCAGTAACACCGACAGTAACAAAGATCATGGGATAAAAATTTCTATTTCGTGCTCATTGTGTGAATCAATGTTATGGTGGATTATTTCACATACAGGTCATACATGTCCTTTTGTTAGCAATTAATTTACTTAAAGCACCACCATTTAGCAGCATCTGCCAATGAAATGTTGTGCCTGGATGAAAATGATTGAGCCGCTGATAGTAAAAGTAAAAATTGGAAGGAGATTGTTAGTTTACAGGCAGTTGTTAAAAAAGAAAAAAAAATCATTCAGCTCATTCACCCACAGTTTAAACACAATAAAGTTATGGCTTAAAAAAATACCATAGCTATGCATATGTAATGATACATTACTCCTGATGCTGCTTATGCTAACTAGCCTCTATTTCATGGCAAATTTCATTGTCCATGGCAATGTTTCACTGTAAACATCGTAATCTGCTAATTTGATAGACATTACTCAACACTCACTACCCGTGAGGCTTTTATGTTCACTCCAAACAGGCGCAGTTATCAGACACCACATGCTCCTATTTTGCATATGAATTTCATTTTAAATTCAACATGAAAAATATATTTTCACAATTTCAGTGATCGTTCTTCCTGTCATGGCAGTTACTTGAGTGCTTGAGATCTGTAGTGACTTTAATGTTTACCTCCTCTTTTTGAAGCGCAGTCCTTCTGCCTCCAACTTCAACGCTCAACAGTCTCCTTCTAAGGGGCTTGTGGCAGCTTTGAGTCAGACACAACAGACAACATGGTAGACCTACATACTGTTTTTCCATGAAAGTATTATCAGTGAAACTAACACCTTCTTTGGAATGCCACAGACCTGCCTGGAGACATGGAGCAGCTAGTTTTATGAGGCCCATCCCTGCACTGCTCCAAATGAGCCATGGTGAATTCTTCACTGCCAGTCAGTCCCTGGGGAGGCAGTCAAGAAAACCCTATTATATTTGGGGGCAGGCACTGCTCAAACTGACAGCAACTGCTGCGACAGCAAAGCTCACAGAAAGAGAGAGAGGTATGTTTGCCATCCCTTTGTGACAACAGAGTAAACAGCACATGACTTGGTCTCATTTGCTTTGGTTCTGGGTGCTGAACAAAGAAAAATGCTGTTAAAATGCAGGTAAAATGGCAGGAAACTAAATGATTAACCTCCAATTCTGGAACCCTCTCCTAAACGGTTCTTTGACAACTTCACACTAATTTAGATTAAATAATAAACCATAAGTGTTCATTTTCATTTGGATTGCCTGATTAGATAAATCAAGCTAATAAGTTACCTGAGTAAAGCAACACTTTTCCAGGTGTTCAAATCAACTGGATCCCCTTGCACAAGTAAAAAGCCTATGTTCTTATCAGATGATAATTTTACACTCCATTTTCAAGGGTCATACCTGTAATTAGAATTTTAAATTGTGAGAATTGCGCACGTTCACATACCTACACACACACACACACACACACACACACACACACACACACACACACACACACACACACACACACACACAAAAAAAAAAAAAAAAATCCAATCCACTATGGAATTCTGCAGCAGGGCATTACTCCATGGATACAGTCAGACATTCCCCTCCTGTGAGCTCTGTATGAAACAACAGCAAAACAACTAGTTGGAGCAGAGTGGAAACATGGAAGGGTTTGACTCCACCAGTGTTGGTTTCAGTCGGAGGGATAACTTGGTAAAGGTCAAGCCTGAGTCGACAGATCTCAGATAATCAGCTCCTACGCAATGCTGCGGTACCTTTTCTTCAGAAGCCTCCTGATGAGACCAGGAGATAGACAGATAGAAAAGTAAGGAGGGATTGATGAAGGGAGGGAGAGAAAGAAGGAAAGAAAGGCTGGAATAAGAGGAGAATGTGGCATTATCATTCCAAACATCACCCCCTATAGCAGAAGGCTGCTTGTTTTGAGCTGTGAAGGAGTGGTGTGTGACCCTGTTCACCTCAAGCCTAATGAAAGATTGACTGACTCGCTATGCCAGTGTGTATATGCTCAACCAAATATTATTGGATTCAGGGCCTGGAAGTGATCTAGGAGCTTACGAGGAAAGGGAAAATGAACATTGCACAACCAAGTATGAATGCAGGGCCATAAAGTGATCAAATCTGAAAGTGAACTGTGGTTCTGTGCTACAGGCAGAGCACAGCGTCGTGAAAAGAAAAGAGGTTCGTGTACCACTAGATATAGCAATGCACTGATTTGGATCTAAAGTTAAGGTTTCAGAAGTGTTTTATAACTTATTTAAAAAAGCAACAGAAGCAGGACATGTGGTGGACACAAGTATTCAGAATCGTATTTCTACATATTTGCAGGAAAAATTGCAACTACATTAAAAATGGGGGAAAAAAACAATTAAAAAAAAAAAAAAAAAAAACCAAAGACCTTGCAAGTAATTGTGTCTGCCACTACAGAATCCTCAAAGTTCTAGTTCAGTATCAGGCCCTTACAGTAAATCAGCCTCATCCCAATTGGTTCATTTGTATATGTTCAACAAGAGATTACATAAACAGCAAACAATGAGCAACCTTGGCTTGACTGCATAAATCACATCTACATGATACAGAGCAAGGATAAGCAACTAATCATAACTGAATGCAAATTGCTGCATGTGTAAGTAGCAAGGCACAGACATAAAAGGACCCATTTAGGGCATAGAAAAATAAAATGATAGGGACAGAGATACAAAAACATAATTATTAGGATTAATTATTAGAAGTTAGTGAAATTATTTTGTGTTATTTCTCTCATAACAGCTATTAAACAACTCGCTTTATTTGAACCTCCATTGTAAAGTCTGTAGTCCCATTGCTTATCCTAAGATGGTGCAAGATAAGATAAATAATATACTCATTCTTAAATGTGACGATCATGTATCACATAAATATAAAAATACAAGGCGACACAAACAGCGTTAGTCGGTAGAATTTACTGCAGCCACTCAAGTTCCAGATACTGTTTGCTGAATGAATTAAGTTTTCCAAAATCAGATGCGTGAAGTTTAAATCACCTTATGTCAAAATTAATGACGAAGCTCTACAAACATCAAGACCAGTGACTCTTTCTGCCATATCCAATTAGTTCTTCAGTGCCATCTGGGTGCCTTTACAGTGTCAATCAGCAGGCAGTAAACATTGTCTTTCAACGGCAGTCTACCTCAGGGGGACTGCCTTTAAACAACAAAGTCAGCTCTTTGATACCTCCCCTTCTCACCTTTCAGTGCAGCCATCCCCAGACGTAAAAGCACACCTTCCCATAAAACACAGCCACAAAACACTAATACACCCTCTTTTTCGACTTTACGGCCTCTCCTCACACAATTTCCCATGATCACACAATCAGCGTTTGGTTTTATGAGTCAGACCTTAGCCGCGTGTATGTATATGAGTGTTGCGAGCATGCATGGGCATGGAAAGGCAAAAAGAAAAAGGGGAGTGAGGGGTCTAGAAAGGGGTCGCACCACAGACATGTGCGAGCAAAAGCAGCACATTTATATCCAGACAGGCAAGCTCACACAGACGCTGCCGTGCACAGACTAGGGAGCTGAGCAGACAGATGCACCCAGACATACAAAAACAGATCTTCCCCTCCACCCGCTGTCTCTCTGCAGCCTTTCTCTCCTTGCCCTTAGCTGTTTCCCAGATTCCAGATGACGTCCTGACAGGAGGGCTGAGTGACTGGAGGTAACGCTGTGTGATGACAGACCAGGGCCTTTATCAGTGACCAGCACACTGCCAGCTTGCTGTTTGAAGATTAACTGGCAGATTGAAACCCAAAACTGCTGCCGTTCCTGGTTGACTCACTGCCTCTTTACATATTTTTCGGTTTTTTTTTTTCTTTTTTCCTTTTAACCCCTCACTCACTGGCCACAGGAGCTCACTGGGTTTAATGTAATTGGCCTATTTCCTGCATATGAAGTTCCCCGTTTGTCGTAATTGACTAGGTCTTTTATTGGCTGCGAGACAGGTTAAATGGGAACCAAATGGAGAGGCAACACAGGAAGCTTAGCTCCATGCTATCTGACGCTCATCAAATCAGCCAACCTGGACGCAGAACAGCAAAGTGCTGAGAATGTGGCGGCAGTGATTAGCAGCTGCATGGGGATTACCATGTTAGTATGCTATTGGCATATGCTGGTCAATGTGGCAGTGGATGATGCTGTTAGTCAGCTCCACGATATGGCATTGGTTTAACGCAGAAGAGGATTTTTTAAACTCCTTACATTGTGAGAAAAACAGAATTCTTATCACTCAAGTATGTCTGCATCAACATCCTTTTTATTTATTTGATTATGCTGTTTGTTGCTTGAATCCTTATAATTTCATTGCCGTTTCCTCTTGGTGGAGATGGAGCATGAAGATAACCTCATTCAGTTTGTTTCATTGAAACAACTCATGCTACAGTAAATGACATTCAACAAAGCTGATATTCTGCTCTTTGATGTTTGCCAGAGTAAATGGACTATCAATGCAAAGTATAAACACTCCTTTATGCTAATGTTCCTCTGGGGGTCTTTGATGGCACCAGTAGTATCTGTGAAGTGTGTTTTGAAAAATTGCATTGGTAAGCCATCCAAATAGAAAGAATTACAGCCTCTTCACTCACCGTGCCTTTTTAGCTGAGGGGTGTGTGTGTGTGTGTAGCTGGGGAGGGGAAAGGGAGGGTGTCTATATTTTGGAAAATGGTTGCCTGTAGCGTGGAAAACCGATGCATACACAAGTCACATTACAAGTGACTTGCAACAGACAGGACATGACAACCCAGCCACTGCAGCAGGGGTCTTGTTGACTGCCAGGTGACATCATTTGGCATTGTTTCACCACCCTATTTATTTTATTGTGCTCATTGTCCTCCCACATTCACTCAATCAAGTGGGGTCTTTTTTGTGCCAGTTGTTTAGGTAGTCCAGGTGCACTGTGCTACTGGAGGCTTCCTGTCTCCTCAGAAGTCTTTTCAATGCCTCTCCTGCCGCGGGTATTGTCATACCCCACAGTGCATCTGAAAAGAAGCAGCAGCCCTGCATAAATGTCAGAGAGGTGACTTGTTTTTAACTCTTAGCAGGCATCGGAGGCCTCATGCATGTGGGGATCTGAGTGTATGTGTGTGTGTGTGTGTGTGAGAGAGAGAGAGAATGTGTGTGCATGTAAGCAGACAAACAGCTGGCCACAGGGAAGTTCCTCCTTTGTCTGTGCTGTACAGTGTGGCGCCCCCTGTTGACAGGCGGTTTTTCCTGCTCATACTTCAACATTCTGGGGTCTTTTAAATGTAAATATTAAACTCTTCATACAAAATGTTGAAGTCACATAACATTTCCTTTTATGTGTTTTTTTTTTTAAAGCCCATTCGAGGACAGAGTTTTCGTTTTGGATTGGCAAAGGGAGTTTAAAAAAAGGAATACATTTAGAAACACTAAGAACACATGGATAGCCAAATGAAATCTCATAATGGTATTAAGTTGGCTGAGACAGTTTCACACTTTCCAACAGAGCTTCACACTTTCCAGTAAAAAAGACAATTTATTTCTGATCATAGAGGTGCTACTGAATCACTCACAATGAAAGCTTTATGAAGTGGCCACATGCTTTCGCAGCACGGCAGGACAATGAGACAAACGCCGCTAATGGCTATAACATGAGTGAGAAGACAAACATAGGCCAGGCCAAAGAGGAAGCCACAGAAGTAAAGCCATGTCAAGTTCAATTAGACCATCTGAAGAGTTAAGCAGGCAATGCTGACAAAGCCCAATTTGTCTAACATATTTCAGTCCACCTCTCCCACATGTGCTTGCGACTCAGAGCCCTCAGCACCAGGTTTGGACAAATATTCACACTTTCCCACACAAACATCTTGAGGGATAGATGTCCTGGACTTTCACTTGGGGGGTTCAATTTATCTTGGAAGTCTATCAGCCAACTTTCCTCCACATGTAAGTTAATTCTCCTTCGTCTCCACACCCCGATGGACAAGGTATTAGCCTATGGAAAGACAGGGGGGAGAAAAAAATGACACTGTCCTGCCTGTTTTTCTCCTGTCTTTGTTTTGACTTGACCCAAAGTCTGTCTTACTGTTGGACACACACAGAAACACACAAAGCTGTACCCTGTGGTGAATGTCTCACATGTGCCATCCAGTTAGCGGGGTATTTTTGTCTGTGTGAGTGGGCAGCAGTGTCACTCAGCAAGCTTTGAGCTCAGTGGAGGGAGAGCTGTGAAAGCCAGTCACTAACAAGCAGAGAGATTCCCTTCCTGCGTCCCGCCGCCAGATGGCTAATCTCAGCAGAATAAGAACCATACTTTATAATCAGATTTAAAGGCAACAATAAATAAATAAATAAGCTAGCAGCATAACAATTCAAATGCCTTGTGGTCGAAAGCTGCTTGGAATGAGGTGACAACAACATAAAACAAAGTCTTCTCTTGTCAAAACGGACTCATAATTAGACACATTGGAGTGGCCTCGGTTAGCTTGCAAAACAGACACCATTGCTCCAGGCTGGCCCTGCAAATTGGAATCATTTGTGTTTTCAGGGATGGTGTCGGGTCAACCGAAGTGGATGATGGCTGAATGAAAAAGCAGCACATGTTTATTTATTTATCATTTGTCTACTTGTTGGAATGGGGAAGCATCCGTGCCTCCTTCCTTCCCTTAAAAATTACAAAAAAAAAAAAAGAAGACACATAAACTAAACACTCTCCTATGCCTACCTCTGCCTGTGGCCTGAATGATGACAGGCTTGATTCCAGCTGGTGCCGTGCCAGTGCATTGCCCGAGGATGCCCGCGGGTGTCTGAGGCAGCGTATCCATTAGCTACCTGTGTAGACTGCTCCTCTGAGATACGCAGAGACTGATGTCTGCTTTCATTCATTTGCTGAGATTCTTGAGCCACACACACACACACACACACCCGATACCTACCATCTGGCTAAAACTTGAAGAGCATGTTGCTGCGGCCTCCGGTGATGTGACCATTTAGCCTTCTTCCTGTCACTCAGACTCATCAGGCGATTCTGTCAGCACAGGTGGCATTCCCTTATTCCTTTTCTACTGGGGAAAGAACAATCTGGCAGATATTATTAAGCTTTAGGCTGTATATACACACCCTGACTTGAAAAAGACAGGCACCTGTACAGTGTGATAAAAGTCCTGCTGAGATTCAACACCACAGTCATTTTAAGGAAGCGTTTGGTTCGTAAAGGATTGAATAACGTAAGAAGGTTGAAAAGGTCTCATGAGTATCACTCAAGGAATTACAGATGTTAAATGCATTTGCCAAACAAATACTAACAATAACATCTAATGTAATCTTGTTTATATTCGCAATTATTTTGAGTTTTTTTTTGTTTTGTTTTGTTTTTACCACAGCAAACAGATGAGTCTCCATTTTATTGCACACATAAAATGATATCATTCATTCTCAGCACACTGATATGAAAATAAACTTGATTTATTTCTAAATCAATCATATGCGCTGAAATCATTGCTTTACCGTGCCAACAAGCACGCGGCACCTTCAGCCAGTTAAGCTTTATGTAAACCATGCAGAGATTAATTAATATTATTTACACCAAGTCGAGAATCAGACGCCTCGTTTTCTTGAAGATCAGGAATGAGGAACAGCTGTTTGATCGAGAGACACTAATGATGTCATGCCCAGAATCATCAGCGGGGAGCGCAACGCTGTGGGGGCTGTCAGTCAATGACAGAAAGTCGGCGGCGGCAGGGCCTCTGTTTGGGGAAAGCACTTGTCAATCATGGCTCAGGCAGCGGGGAAGCAGGTGGACTGGCCAATCAGAAAGGGTCCCAACACAGCAGGCCCGGGACCAGGAAGTCAAGCACCATCTGGAGTGAAGATGAGCTGTGAGTAGGCAAGTGAAACAAAGTGATGACATGCTGGAGGAAAGCTGGAGGAGTGTGCTCCTGGATATAACAAGGCCACTTGGATTCATGCTGCCTATCACACCATGTTGTTGATTCCAGTAGCTTATTAAGGGTGTGCACTGGCGCCCAGTCTTCTCATACAGGGGTTGAAGACCACTTTTTGATAGCCAACTAGTATGATAGGTAGAATACTGTTACTGGCATTAACTGGGTGCATATGACATGGTGTCCCACTACTCGCTCTGATTAGTCTAACAGACCTTCCATCACACACATAGAGCATATTTATCAGACTGATATCATTATCTATTTCTAGCTGCGGGGTGTCACTTAGCTGACAATTTTCCAGCTCAGAGCATTAAAAATGGAAGTGGAAAATGAAAACTAGGAAATTATAACATGAATTTGATAGGGAAAAAAATGTAAAAATTCTATTACTCCAAGTTCTTCTTGGAATAATTTCTTTTCGTCTTTCTTTCCTCTTTTACGTAACAGTGATATTTAATTTCTTTGAAAACAGACAGATATGCTGAGAGATAGGTCAGAGGAAATGGAATCGAATGAAAATCTTTGCGCTACATTTACTGAATCATCAATGTGATTAATAACAGTTAACACCTCATAAAAATAGAGCCGCAATTACAGCGGAAAATTAGGAGCCAGCGTTACCATCATGCTAATAAGTACTGACTATAATTACATTTATCGCAGTATTGTCAAAGAGATTGATAAATTCATGCTCAATCTCGTTAATCTCTCAATAACATCCAGCGTGGAATTTAACAATTATGTCAGTCTGAGACTGAAAGACGAGGAGAGGAGAGAGGTAGGAAGGGATGGAGAGAGGGAGTGAAAAAAAAAGAGGAAATATGCTCCTGTCCATCTCAAGTACTTTTCATCCTATTCCCAGCAGAGGGGATATAACAGATAATTACCAACTCTAAAAACTGTGTCTTTGTGTGCTGCTCTGAAAGGAGAAACTCTCCAGCACTGAAGAGATAAAGCTCAAAACAAAAGCAGCCTGAATTGGACCAGGATTAGCTTTAATGGTGGTAATTACCAGAGGGGATAACAGCTCAGTCCTCTCTGCCCATCACTGAGGCCCAGAGCAGAGGACAGCAGGAGGGGGAGCAGAGACCTGAATCAGGGCCCATCGTTGGCTGCTGGTGTGGCTGCACGGTGGCAGTAGTTTAGCACATTCAATTGTAAAACACTTGGACGACCCATCTATATCTGGCATCTCCTGTGCTAAAAGCCACTACTGCATCTCACTGCCCCAATAATGGCTGTGCATAAAAAAGGACCAGGCCCTCCACACTGTTGCTTCTTGAATTACAATCTGAGCTGATGGTACGGATAAGAGTGCCCTGCAGCGACGGGGGCACTGAGGCCTCTCTTTTCCTTTCTCCGTTTCTACCTCTTCTTTATTGTGGAGTATCAGCAAGCCACACTGTGTGCACCAATAAAAGGTTATTATATGGCCCATTGACAGTGATGGAGTCTGCTGCCTAAAAACAAGAGAAATTAAAATGCAGCATGGTGCCACCTTACACCCACTGTGGAAGAAGGGCCCCCGGACATCATGGGGAACAAAAGGGAGCCTCGAGAAGAGCCATGTGCGGGACATTCAGCTGCTCACAGGGCTTTAATTGATCTAGTTTTAAATCTTTGCTTTCAAACCCTAATTTGAATGTCAGCCATCGATCCCCAAGAGCATTGCACACCGTACCTAAATAAAATACACTGTGCAGCTGATTGTCCCCATTCCCTCCACCACCACCTGCATACAATATTTCAAATGTCCACATTCCCAGGTTGTGTGTGAAACGTCTGACCTGTGGTGGGTTTGTTTCCTACAGCCTGGGTCGATACAGAACAACCCACCAGATGATCAATCCACAGAGAAGCAGGATCTATAAATATCTATAAATTTCTCGTATGTCCTGCTAAGCCAGGCTGTCCCTACACACAACTGCATTAGCAGATTTCACACATTCAGGATGAGGAGAGTAAGATGTTCTCTCCATGTTACTCATCTTCCCACTACTCATATCAAATACAGGGACTGTGTTTTCAGTGTGTCTTTTAACAGTTTCAAACAGATGAGAAACTTTTCATTTTTAGTCCTTTATACTGTTGTCAAAAAACAGAACTTGCTAACATTTTTTTCAGTACAACTGCATATGTTTATAATCAGTATGCAGTGTATTGTAAAATGACTGCAGCAACTGGTAGTATTTATTTGCTTCAGCTCTGATCAGCAAATAATGGGAGCCCAAGATGCACATGGAGGTGTTGTGCTGGGGCTGAAATGTTGAGCACAGCTCTTTTTCCCCCATTTAGAGAACAAGTTGTAATGATGACTGAAATTGATTGTCATGTTTTACATGTACACTTGCAGCAAGTAAGTCATGGATATAAATTCAGCAAAATACTCGGATGACTCTGCAGTTGTGAGGTGTATCTTTCATGGACAGGAAGATGAGTGTAAGGAACTGGTCATTCATTGTAGGGAATGGTATGAAAACACCTAACCTTGACCATAAAGCAAACATTTTAAGATGAACAGGAGGAAAAAGAAAAACAATAATTTAAATCATGGGAGAGTAATTGAAGGTGGTGGAGGACAACAAATACTGGAGAGTTTAACTGGACAACAGCTAAACAGGAAATGTAATCGATCAGCTTCTACTTCTTAAGGGCAGCTATGATACTTCAGTGTCTGCACCAAGAGGTCACATAGCTTTAATCAGGCCTGAAAGCAGAGTTCTAGTTTTAGTTCTATAGATCTGCATTACAGCATCAGAACCAGAGACAAAAAACTGAACAAAGTGATTGAGGAGGATGGAACTCTGCTGGGGACGATCCTGGAGCCCCTGGAGCCGATTGTCTACACAAGAATGCGGCACAAGTTCAGAAACAAAATAAAATATATACATATATACATACCCTCTACATAACACAATGTGTGGTAAGTGAAAGACTTCTTCAGGCCACTGCAGCATAGAAAGGCGGTTATATTCCTGAACAAGTACTTTTATGGCAAATTTGTGACAATTAGTGATTTAGAACATGCACCACAATCTAAAATACGGTGTCATTCTTTTATGTTGTTGCACCTTTCAGCTGAGAGGAAGTAGTTACTGAATGTAAGTCCAACTAGTGTTGTCGCCCTCAAGACTACAAAGGGTAAAAGGCCACTATTGGCGATAGCAAATGAGTTTAACATTTGGTTCTGGTGTAAAGAAAGGGTTCGTTAAACATATATGAATTAAGTTTATGGCCTATACTGTAGCCTGTGACTGTAATGAGAAACATCATGTTGGCTAGCCAAGAGTCTCATTCTAATTAGGTCTCTGAGCTGTAAAAAAACAAAAACAAAAAAAGAAAAAAAGAAAAACAATCCTTCACACAAAAGAAAGAAAAAACTTCACCAGTGACTAAAATGAATCACTGAAGGCCTGTTTGACAGTTACACAACTGGAACCAAGAGACATTATCGCATTTCTTGGTCTCTAAAAGCTCTATGTTGGCCTCATCTGTGTTAGGATTTATCTTTCTAATCATTCTACAACAGACAGAAAAGAGTCTTGTTAATTTTCAAATGAAACAATTACTTGAAGAGAGATTTCTTAGCTCTTCATGCAAATGAATGAAAAATGGAAGACAAAAAAAAAACAACACTTGGCCATGACTAGATTACATATCCATATGACTGAATTCCAAAGAGAGTATGTAGAGAGGGATGTAAGATAACTCAGCATAGCAGACTTACATGAGTACAGTCAGCATATGAGCCATTTCTGCAAACAAATTCCTTGAAGCTGACATCAAACGTCCAACCACATGTCTGCCTGCCCTCGTGAGGAAGTCAGAATGGAAATCCCCCTCCCCCCCTCCTTCCCTCTTAAATACGTTTGTGGTTAGCATCTTTTTCTTGCCCTCATTTTAATCCAGAAGAAACTGCAGATGAAACCAGAGTAATGGCACTAATGTGTGTGATAGTCACAGCCGCATAAACCCACCACAATAAATTAAAGACCACAGGCGTTCATCTTGGCCTCATGTGACCAAAGCCCCCCCTAAGATATAAACAGACAAACAGTCACACATTGTCCTCCAACGCCCTCCAAACCAGAAACAGCCAGCGGGCAGGCGCCCACATTCTCCTCTCCAAACCTATCTGGCTGTGGAGATAAAAACCAAACTGTAAACACAACAAATTTTGACTCATCTCTGTGACATGACAGGAAAGCCGATTGATGATCTAATAGGTCTACTGCAAAGCAGAAAATTCTCTTAGTGACTTATATAATAAAGTTTAAATCACTTTAGGTTCAATTAAGTAGTCTTGTGATAGACAATCCAGGATGAACCCCTTGACTTACTCGGGGTCAGTAAGTCCTTGCTACCTGTAATGCACTACAGCTTTCAGCATGTCTGAGTGTTGAGTCTTACTCACTTTGATGTTAATCTGACATATGTGACTGTCCAGATTTTTCACATTTTACATCCCGTACATCTACAATATACCATGTTCATGGATTTTAAACACATGCTTATCCTGCACTGATAGACAATTTATATGCCCAGGTCTATCTCTCTTCGACACACACAGCAACCATAAAATTCAGATGTCTCTGCACTTCATCCTTTGTGAGACCTTATTGTCCCGGTTATTACCCTGGGTATTGTTACAGAGAATTGGTATGCTTATCAAGGCTGTAGTCTAAAGTTGATACGACACTAGCCTGGCAGCTTCATTAAGATTGATATCCTGCTGCAGCAACACCCAGATGAGCCGATTTAGGACATGCGAAGCAGCCGCCAACGGAGTTACAGAGGACAGAAAGAGTGAGAGAGACTACAGGTTTACCTCCCAAGTAGCTCAACTGCTATCTACTGAATCACTTGAGCTCAGGAGAGGGGCCAAGCATGCATACCTCTCTTTTAAGGGGACATATCCCCCTTGTAACCTCACCCTGCCAGTCATAAATTACCTTCTTTTCACAGTGAATGCACAGAAGGCCCCTATAGCCTCTCTTTGAGCAATTAAGGCCTCAATGGGATGGTATCAAGGCACCCTGACCTCATCCAACCTCCCCTGTCATTGTCACCCCCTGAAAGGTCCTCTCTGCTTTGTCCCCAGAGTGCCACTGCTCTCAGTGTGCGCCATGCACAAGCTATAGTTAGACATAATATAGAAGGTCAAAGGTCAGCTGGACTGGAAGCTTTTCTTGTACATGTTCCTGAACAATGTTTACAGCTGCTCAGTCTGAGTATGCTGAACTCTGGCTTTCTTCATTCCATTAGCTGTATGACAACACCACTGTCTCATTTAGCAGATTGTGCTCATTCCAGCTGACGGTCTTTCCAGCCATTCTATCATCCAAGCTGCATTCACTTTGTGTAGTCAGCTGGAATTAAACGGGTGCTTTATGAGAGAGCCAGATTCAACCTGTACAGGTCAGGGAAGATTACAGTGTGTACATTAACCTGGCACACTGGCGTGTCTAATTTGCTGCAGTGGACAAAACAAAGGCTTTCATTGATATCTTCATATCAAGTCAAGCCCGGTTTCATTGGATTGCCCCGGTTTCCAGTGGCCAGACCTAGTGATTTATTGCATCACTGGCTAGTGCACACTATCTGATTGGCAAAGCAAGAGCCCATTAAAAGGTACATATTGTTAACCGCATGTGTACATTATCGAAAGTAACGTTATTCGCCTCAAAGTTATGTTAATATCACGGTGTTGGCCGAGGAGGACAAAAAAGATGACAGTGTTTTGTTCATGTGTTATAAAAGTATAAATAAAACTGCGATACAGCGTTGAGAAATACCCCTAAATCTTTCATTTCACCTTTAAGGACCTTCATTAAAGAAAGGAGCCCCAAATGTGAACCAGCGAATAAACATCTGCTATTGAAAGGCATAACATCAAGCCAAATGTGCTCCATTCTCCTTGTCTTGACTCTCTGTATGCCAGGTTTAAATGGCTGAAATGCCATTTGGGAAATGATAAGAGCAACACAGCAGGTTAAAAAAGCAACAACTGTTTTTCAGACATCTGTGGACAATGATTCTTGCACTCCTAATGACGCTTTAATGGTGTGATCCTTTACTGTCAGTCATATCAAGGTAATATTATGAACAAAAATGTTTTGTAAGCTCGGTCAGGCCTTCTGGTCAGAACGATACACACAGAGCAGTATTATAGAATTGGGGGCAGTTGCAGCAGGCCTGTGTGATGGCCTATAGAGTGCTCCCTATATGCACACAGAGTCATTGGACAGATGTGACCTCGCCAGCACACAGAGGCTCTTTGTGTCCGAGGGATTTAGAGTCCCCTGGGCCTCCTGACTCTAAACATTAACAGACCTACTGCAGGAGAGAAAGAGACCCTTACTCTGCTGACATGCAACATTAACCGGGGCCAACTCTCTCTCTCCATACTTAAAATATCAGGAATGGCCGAGTATGCATGGATGCATGCAAAGACACACACAGTGGGTTGATGTAGGGGCATTGCATCCGCTAAGGCAGACACTAATGAGGTGGAGCCAAGTACTTAGTAAAATTATATCAGTTATTGAACTGAGGGTATATGTTTATATAACTTGTCAGAGTCATACATGTTTGTGGGCAGTGAAGACCAGCACTCCACTTGAAAGTCCTGTCCACACTCCTTTGATTCATTTTTATTTACACTGTAATATAAGCAGAGGTCAGCACATGTAACGCAATTTAAATCATCTTCCACGATGCAAATGCTGTTACTGATATGTGTTTGGAAGACGTGCCCCTCACCACGCTGCAGAGGTCTTAAATAAAGAACCTTTGTTATCTGTCAAGGATGGATGCTGAAAGCCTGACGTACACAAACTTATCGGGATTCTTGGCGTTTTCTTTCCTCTCAGTAATAGTGTGATTATTCACCACTATAGTTAAAGCTGCCTTATGATTCACTGATACTCTCATCATTTTTGCTAATAATAATGATACACCATTTGCATAAAGGAAATGAAACAGGTTAGATTTGCATATATTAAACATTTATATGTATGCATATGATATGTTTGCTCATTTCAGGAAACTAGGCAAGATAATAGTAAGACTAAGACAGGAAATAGAAGCGGCACAGATCCACAGTAAATATTGGCCTTCTTTATCTGCCATCCCCTCAGACAGGAGGCTGTATCATTTTTCAGCAAAGAGCCCGCTGTTCTTGAGGACTAGTCCAGGCCTTGCTTTATTAAATTATCTCCCTTGCTCTGCAAATACAATTTCCTGCATAAATCACTCAAATGATCCTTCAGACTGTCAGGTCCAAGAGAGTGTTTTTCTATCCTATCTGCCTCCGACCAGGTTATGCAAATCCCAACCACTGTGTGTTGGATATCTATTGAGATGCTTCAATTGTGTGCATTTGGCCCTAAATCCTTAGCTTGTCCCCACATTATCCCCTTACCCTTGATAAAAGTGACACTAAACATCAAGCCACCACCAAGTCAGTAATCCATTGCCAGAAAAAAAAGCATGCCAATTTAACTAAGCCAGAAACACTGACCCCACAACCTTGACCTTGTAAACAATACAATGGGGGGAGGCCACAGTTTGCACATTGGAGATCTACTGCGTGGAGCAGTGGGAAGGGCTTATTATGACGCCAAAGCTGGGGCTGATTCAATCACACTGGAAGCAGGCCGAACAGAGAAATCTTCACAAGAGGTCATCTTGGTGTTGAGACCTCAATACTGAAATACATAACTGCACTGAGTCAGCCAATTAGAAGTCTACATTATCATTCTACCTACAGTTACCTAGCCTAACTCTGAAGGATAAACATCTGTAATGCGTTGGCTCAAATGGGAACCGGCTTAGGGTGACTTCAGCTTGGTCCCAGACAGCTGTTTGGGGAACATCTATGCCCTGACTGCACCGGGGATCTTGCTGGATGTCCTGAAAAAGGACCTCCAAATCTCTAAAGGGACAAAGGAACCTCCAGAACAATGTTCTTGCTGATACAATGGTGGTGCACAGGGAGGAAGGGGCAAAAGAGCACTGCTTATTCTCGGGCATGAATGACCGGCACATTCCTCTCCAGTCGCCGGGCAGTGAGCGTAGTGACCAAGAGTGACAAGCCTTCACTTTGCTTTGTTGATACTCTGTGTGCTTGACCAATGCATTCCTCCTGTTCTCTCCCCTTTCTCTCTTTCTGCTTCCTTCCTGCTTTGCTGCATTTCTACTCGTTTAGTTTGTCTGTGTGTGGGTACCTTTGAGTCTACGAAGCAATGTCAGTCGATTAACATTTCGATATGTTCAGCATAAAGCACCGAAGCAGTGTGATAAAGCACATGCACATAAATATATGTTAAGGTCAGGCAACAGCGTACCATTTCTGACTCACATTTGGAGCACATGTTTGCTCTTCATACAAGCTACATATCAGCCGTTTGACAAGTGAAATGGCTGAATCTAACATATGGGACAGTATCAGGGGTTCATGTGGAGGACAGAATTACAGTCTTCCTCCCTATCTCTCTAAAGCCTGCTCTCCTTCTCCCTGTCATAGACATGAAATCAAAATTTTTTTTCCAGTTTTTCAAAGGCTAAACGCCTAACGTGAGAAGCAAGTCCCTGATTATATGTAAGGATTAAACAACGAGGAAGCGTGCATTAGACCATTCTAAGGCACGACGCGGAGTGGGAACACCACGACGCGCAGCGCCTTAGAATGGTCTAATGCACGCTTCCGAGTTGTTTAATCCGCTTATACCTTGGTCCCACAAACTGTAAACACTAAAAGAAATAATTTATAATTGCTGTAAACTCGCTAAATGTGGTTAAACATAGGAACTACTTTTTGTTAGTTTTTGTGTCTTAGCAACCGTTGTCAAGAGAAATAGAATGCCATGCGCCATAAATAATATTTATTCACACCACACACTTAAAAAACAACCACAGAAATAGCTAGTAGGGAACAATATTTGTAAATATATATATCATACAAATTAAAAATTGGTTAATCTGCACAGGGGTTGGTAAATTAAAACTAAGTTGAATTAGATTCATTACAAATTACGCACTATTTTAAACCAAAATTTTTAACCAAAGAACAATAGGCTATCAAAACATTTAATAAACAGGCCTATTGAAAATTAAAATAATAATAATAATAATAATTAATAATGTATTAGGCTAATAAAACAATTTCAGTACAGAGAGTGGATCGGCAAACTGCGTGATGCGTAATTATGCATTGCGCATGCTTCAAACAAAATTTAACTGAATGTTCCCGTTGATTGTGCAATTATTAAAACACACTGGCGCCTTTTCCTCGCTGGATTTTTTCTTTGGCAGGGATGCTGCTGAGTCTTTTGTTGAGCCCGTAGACTGAATTTCGTGTTCTCTTCATCTTTTTCATTTTCAATCTTGTTGAGTTCTTCTGATGTTACCTGCTTGTAACGTTGCCTAGCTTGTTCTTTTATTGTTTCCTCTTCTTCCCAGTCATCATGTGTTTTGTTTGGTCAAAAAATGTTAAAATTGACCTCAAAATCCATATTCCAGCGTCTTCTGTTATTATGTTATGGTCAGCCGTTGAAGCGTGTGTGACGCGTTGCTATGGTGACGCGCACGGCGGAGGACTACGTTGGTGATTAAACTTGCCGAACTAACTGTGCGTTTAGACCAATCTAATGCACGCCAGTTGACATTGGAATTCTCACTGACCATGGTATAATTAAAGTTATGATCAAGTTAGACAGTTGTGCAGATTCATAAAGAATCTATTTAGAGAGTAAATAAAGATACATAAATCGAGGGCCATAGAACAGACGGAAATCAAGCGAACTGTGTCTCTGAGTTTATGTCACTGACAGTAAGGAAGTGAGAGCTATATCTGTCTGACTTTGTTGTCATCTACATGCCTCTGACTTTTAGAGGAAAGAGTGTGACAGCGAGAAAACAAAGTTAGTTATGGAGCTTGTCTTGTGTGAATAGCTTATACTCCCTAATTGACCGGGTAAAGCCTGTGTTAAATCCCTCCGAGCTCCAACATCAGCACATCCACACCTGTGACAGCAGCGCAAGAATGACGAGGCTCATTAAAAACCTGATTCAGATCTTCAGCAGGGAACCCTGTTGAGTCGCTTTAAAGCAACGCGCTCATTGGAATGATAGGTGGAAAAAATACAGTAGTGGGGGGAAATTGGACTTGAAAAGGAATGTCTGCAACTCCATTCTTAAAGCCTTCCTCTTAATAACCTGTTTTCCTTTGTACTCTCAAATGAATATGGCTTCCATAGTTGAACACTTTATCTTTGAAGGAAAGCTGCGATGGGCATACACAGATGTCTTCTTGTAGGGGCTTAATTTGACGCTTGAGCACTGCCGACACTCTTCTGCATTTGCTGCCTTCCTTTTGAAAAGAGAAGACTTTCATTTAGGTTAAAGTAAACTGCATCAATTTTTCATGTACTTGTCGTATAGATAGACGCAGCACTTCGTCTCTCCAAAAAGCTGATTTGAACGCTTTTCTGCGAAGAGAATTCTGCAACTGATACTTTAACACAGTATCAAGGCAGTTTGTGAAACTGTCAAAAAAGAAAAAGAAAATAATTGAGCTGTTGTGACTGACAAAACTTACTCTTTTATGCTCATGCAATAGAAATTAACCACGTGGTCTCACGACAATTTGTAAAACTGCCACTATACAAATAATTTAATGAAAGGTAAATACACAGATGAACTTTGTGTTGTATATTGCATTCTACCTTCGTGTTGTCAAAAACCAAGAGACAACACAGCGGATATGTGTAAATCTAAGTATACAGCCATACTCCTTCCAATGGAATTAAGATGGTAAGTCACAGCCATTTGCTGCTAACCCTAAACCTTCAATTAACTGATCATCAGCAAGTGTGATCACCACTATAAAACAGAAGTTTGGCGAGTATGCTAAATACTTCATGGAATAGTTCAAAATAACTTGGTAGTACAGGTTGTTGTGTAACTGCGTTTAGATAAAACACAGAACTTGGTAGGTCAACAAGTCAGCACAAACAACAGATAACTTGGTGGAGTAGTTATGATTCGGGTTTGTTTTAAAGCTGCAGAACTTTGACACACTGCATTTACCAAGTCGACCAGCAATTTCACTGACTATTCAAGCTCTCTGGAGTCAAATATGAGCCCATCTGTCCAACATCCAGAGCTTAACTGAAACTGGGTTATACTCCAGGACAATGATTTCAAGCACTGCAGCAAATCTACAGCATAATGGGTGAAAATGAAAGAAGCTAGTCGTTGCACTGAGCCAAAGTCCAGACCTCAACTTGACTTAAATCCTGTTCCAGAACCTTAGGAAGAGTTGTCATGTTTTATTTTTAAAAACCACAATAACTGAAAACGTCAGAAGTCTGAATTGGCATACTCTTTTTGCCATAACTAGCCATAAACCACTGAACTTTACTCCATCAACTGATGAAGATCAGACAGTACTTTAAACCACTGTACATTTTTTAATGGGTTAAAATGAAAAATATCACCTATTAAAATGGTTCGATCAGGACACTCCAATCGCTTGTTTGGGGTTAGCCATAATTTGCTAATGGACATTATCAATTTAACAACAGTCTAACAGTATAGAGGTAATGACTTCCAGGCCATCAGAAGGCAACATGAAACTTGGTTCAGGCACAAATAAAACCTCCTTCTAAAAAATGAAAAAAAAAAAAAAGAAAAAAAAAAAAATTGCTAGGCCCCACAACATTTACCGTGAGACCAGAAAGGATATCTGACACTCAAACCCCTGCTTATCAGTGATGGAAGGCTCTGAAGAAGGGCTGAGGTGTTGGATGGAGGTATGGTGGATAAGCGGTGAAAAGGAAGCCAATACGAGGAATGACTCTTGTGATGAGAAATGTTCTGGTAAATTATGACACAAAGCATAATTCATGTGATAAAAAGAGGGAAATATTGCATAGATGGAGCAGATTATCGGGCTGAAGGCACCTACCTCCAGGCCATGAATATCTGAACTACCTCCTGTAAGAGATAATAAGCACCATCTTAATGGTTTATGAATCTCATTTGATTTATGATTATTAACCATAGGAGAATTATAGTGGTGCTGTATTGATGGACGGGGGGTATTTCAAGATAGATCTTATAGGATTGTAATGGTATTACAACCCAGCTTAGGGACAGGCATGATAAAGAAAAATGGTTGGTACATAGGAAGATCTGAAATAATCTATTCCTAAATATCTTTTCTTTTTTTTTTTTTTAAAAAAAAGGTTAAAACAAAAAGCAAAAAAATAAAAACAACTTTCCCCAACTTACACATAGCTCCAAGCCAATGATAGTTCTTAGATTTTTTTTCTTGTTAGAGATGCCAAAAGTAGAAGTAAAAGGGGAGGGAGAGAGGAAAAGAGAAAAGGTTTTATCCAGGGGGCCGACACCATACCCATCGTACACACGCCTCCAAGCAACCACATCCCCTTGTCGACACTGCTCCCCCCGAAACCTCCCTTACAAAAAAAAAAAAAAAAAGAAACATCAATAAAAGAACTGTGATGCAGACTGAAGAAGGCATGAACAGATTTTCAACGGGATTTCAGGAGAAGACACAAGGGGCAGAAATCTTTTCTTTTGTCTGCTGCTCAAATGGGTCTGATGAGCCTCAAGCTGGAGGCTCTGCTTGTCATAGAGGTCCTGATCTCTTGTGAGAATTGATTTCCATCATTTTAGCAGAGCTGTGCAGACTCAGGGTATATCGCTGCCTGGAAGACCAAGATAAGGGCCAAATGAACTAAGACCAACTCACTGACCAAAAAAACAACCAAAAAAAAAACAACCAAAAAAAAAAAAAAAAAACATCCCTCAGGGGGGATTCTTAGGGATGAGGGTTAAAAACGACAGAAAGAGGCAAAAATAAAAACATCTGTACTTGTCTCTCAGTCAATTCTCAAATGTTGGATTAGTTTTCAAAGAGTAAGAAGCCTTGTCCTGTTGTGACGTTTTCTCTCTGCCAGGCATTTCATCTGATTATGAGTACTTTGCAATCTGCGACAGCATGATTGATGCTCCACTTTCATGAGGGGAATTTTAACAGCACCTCTTCAGCGCTCAATGCGCACCCAATTATGCGTCTGAGCTGGTAACCTTGAATTTATGTCACCATGGCAACAAAACCCCCGGTCATGCATTATGGATTATCATTGAAATTCTACACCCCTACCTAACATAATGAGAGCCCAGGACTTAATCAAATCAGCCCATTCTGTGTGACACAAAGTGAAGAAGGAGCTCTCATTGTACTGGGGTAGAGGCTGGGAGAAGCCAGCCAACCAGCCAGGCAGGCAGGCAGGCAAACAGGCAGGGAAGCGAGCGGGCGGCAGACTGGGCTGTGATGGCCCCAGCAGCTGCAGGGCTAGCAGCCTGATAGATGGCTCCCATATACATCAGTGAACATATAGACAGATGGCCCTCAATGCCTGGAATTTCCAACCCAGGAAGCAGCTGTTCAGCCTAACCTCTGCTGTCTGTCTCACCTTGTTGTCATGGAACATTGAGCAGAGAAGGAGAATGTGGATAGTGACATGGTGGGGAGTGTGGTGCAGCTCTGCAGGGGTTCAGGGTTGGGAAAGGGGAAGGGGTCTGAGTTGAGGCCTGGGCATGGCTTCCTGAATTTACATTAGGTGGCACTTTCACAGTCTGCGTCACTCCTCCCTGATGCTTTTCTCCATCAGTTGGCAAAAACAAAGGCAGAAGCCCTGAATTATTCAGCTATTCTCCAATTTTTTTCTCTCTCTCTCTGTTCCTATCAGATGGATGACATAATTGTTGTAAATGACTGCACAAGATTAATGTAATCTATTCTTCACCTCCTCCCTTGCTTCTCTCTCTTCACTACTGCAGGCCCAGTCTGAGCTGTTGCATAAAATATTGATTGCACTTGTGTATTTCTCCCATTGTATGTAATCATTTTTATTAGCTAACAGGCACACTGAGAAAAAAAACAAAAAACAAAACGCTTGCACCTTCCCTCCCTCACTCGCTGTAAGAACTTTGAATAGCTCAGCAGATTTTTGTTGCTCCCTCCTCTGTTTTCCTGCATCATCCCTGTGGACTACTGGGAAGCCCTGAAGATTTCAGCGAGGGAATACTGGAGCTGGCATACAGGAAATACAAAAATAGGCTCGTCTTTAGCACTGTTGAGGTCCAGGTTTTTTAAATAGCAACCACTTTTGTAGGAAGTGTGGTTCTCAAACATACTGTGCACTGAAATTTAATTTAACCACAAAGTTGTTAATGTTATGTTGAGGAAAAATGCAGATACAGAGAAAATTATTTCAGGGTTTGGAAAAAGGAAGCACATTTGTAACCCATGGGCTACGTAGGTTTTGTCAAACCTTTAGGTAATATCATACCTGATGTGCCAGAAACGTTTTTCCAAACAGACGTCTGCTGGGAATTAAAAATGAAGATTTTGCTAAAACTGCAACCATTCACTGTCATGATTTTATGTTTTTGACCACAAGAAGTTACACTTTGTATTTCAGCATAGCTTGGCAAAGATCTCTCCTCAAAGAAGCCCTTTAAATGATGGCCTCCAGGATGTTTATTCACTGGAAAAAAAAATAAAAATATGGGTGTATGAATGCAAAGTTTATATGTTCATTGAATCAACTGGCTTTTGGAAGCAAAGTAAAACCTGCTGCAGGCTGCCAGGCATGTCAAATTTATTCTGAGCACAGCAGTGTAAAGGGACAGTCTATCAGCATCAGAATACTAATGTCCAATAGTCTATGGAGAAATGAAAGCAAGAAAAAATATTTTAAAGTAGCACCAAAAGTTTATGTAAAGTAAATGGGAATTCAGATATTCATTTACACCCCGGGATGACTACTACTAATACGTCTCCATATTTCTAATAAACATAACAAGGTAACAAAAGTTATTTACTCTGAAGTGAGAGCATCACAAGAAGAGGTGTCATCTGAAATATATTTATGATTTGTTTGATGAAGGGTGCTCATCCCCCTGTGATGGCACCGCAGCCTTTCTCATGTGTTATGCATCACATATTGTTACCATCTTCCTCATAGCTGTCATTATTTGTCTTCCTAAGTTCCTCAGGAAGCATTGCATTGGGTGAGGCATACATGGTGTTGGGGGTGGGAAGAGTGGCGTTACTGGATGCTTCTTCAACTACTCAAACTCTTCAACTGTCATTCTCATATATATTTGCTGAGGCCACCCACCCCCCACCCTCCCGACCCAGCAGACAATCTCATTACAAAGCAGGAAGGAGCTAGAGTAACCAATGGGATACTGTAGGTGTAATTGCAGTTTGTGCAAGTCTTTTCCAACAATACATTATAGATGCAACATTTATGTTATTTGAATTTGTCTCTTGCATTATGCATATCAAGTTCACAGAGAGTGCCATTGTCATATTGTTTTAAGCATGAGAATTTCTTGGCCCCAACTTGAACCCTTTATATGTGGAATGTAAACAAGGTACTTGTATTTTTTCAGGGCTGCGAAAAAGGATTTTCTTTTTTTTTCCCCTTTTTTTGAAGTCTTATGTGTCATTTAAGTCCATTGTGAATGTTTGTACAGCATTTGTCACCACTGACAGAATGAAACAGAATACATAGTATAGCAGCATAGAATGCTCACTGCTACATTCAAAAGCAGTCAGATGTTAATATCTTGAGCCCAAGATGTTACCCTTGAAAGATATATTGAGGAAAAAAATGATAAATGATGCTTCCTCATCAGTGCAATTAGATAAAATAGGGTAATCTTCAATGGGAGCGACTTCTCACACCACCATATTGTAACAATAAGACATTATTCCAACCTACTGTCAACCCATAAAACTGCAGAAAAATGTCCAAGTTGGAAAAGGAAATTATTACCTCTGAAGCTTTGTACTTGATTTCAACTATTGCTCATTTTTTTTACTCTGTAGCTCAACTAGGCCACACTAAACTCAACAAATGGGGAAGGTGTTTTTTTGTTTCATTGACTGAAGCATGTTGAACTCTGGTATGACAAGAAAATGTTGCCCCCTTACATATTACAAGCATTTTCTATTGTTTTGTTTGTATGTCTGTCTGATCCGTTGTGTGATGGTTCAAAACAAATTATTTAACTGGGGACAAATCAGTATTGTGAGGTGGAAAATTGGACAGCCAAGCTCTGTATGTTTCATAAGTGCTGCTCACATTGGTGTTCATGCAGGGGTAATTCAACTCCCAACTGCATTATCCTGGTGTGTTAGTCCAATTTTTAAGAATTTAATTTAGTGGTGTTTTCATCTGGATTAAATTTTTTTGTTTGTTTTGTTTTTAATGTGTGCCCTTTATCAAGACCCTTAATCCACCTCCCCCCCAACTGTTCCTGAGGTGCACAAACATGGCAGACAAATGGTCTCTAGTACATATAGACCTGGGTCAAATGCAAAGCAACATTTCACAAGCAGGATTAACATTATTACAGCAAAAATTGTGATTATGATGACTCTTCATCTTTATATTCTTCTTATATTATTACTATTATTATTACTATTCTTTGTAGTAGTAGTAGTAGTAGTAGTAGTAGTAGTAGTAGTAGTAGTAGTAGTAGCAGTAGTAGTAGTAGTAGTATTTTAAACTGTGATATTAGCTGGACTAATATAATAATGTCAACGTTTTATTTATTTATTTTTAATGTCATTTAAACATAATGACTGACAAGTTATTTATCCAGAAATCCTCCATTAATCATCAAGACTGCATCTACATGGAAGCAAACTAATGACTTGGCTTCTCTTTATAACCTTGCCCTGACAGCTATACCATTAGGTTACATGGAAAGTCACACCAGTGCAGTCCCCACTGTCGCATTTGCATAGAATTAATGATGCATGCATATGCAAATGAGCATTTTAAACAATGTTGATTACTGCCTATGTATTCATAGGCCAACAGTCACACTTGTCTGACATGCCATCTCTGCACATAATTTGCACCACAGTAAAGGGCAACTGGTACTGTCCCTCATGTTGGCTCATAATGGCTGCAGGCAGCAGTGATAAGTACTTCCTCTGTGTTTTGACTGATGCTTGTTTTACTTCGCTAAATCTCTCTTTTGAGATGTGACCATATCACTTACAATGTCAGCACAATTAACTGTGTTGAACGTAGAATACATGAGTTCCTTTCATTTCCAAGGCAACGTGAGGAAAAGAAAAATAAGACAAGTTCCACACATAATGACGGTAATATTTTACCATCAACCATTGCGTATAGTTCAGTGTAAGACAAGAATTGGTCTTACACTTTCCTGTTAAGGCTAAATGAGTCAGAATGGGATTTTGTATGAGACCCCAGATGTTCTCAACCATCTGAGCCTGTGGATACATCATAGCTTGCTTTCATCCTGCTCCTGGCTTACTGAGGCCCATAGAGGCCATTCAGAACAGCTCTCTTATTTGGTTAAGGGCTCTTTAGCTGTAGGCCTAGAGCACTAAGAGCTTCTGCATGGCAATCCTTCCCTCTTGTCTTTTTATTCTGACCCCCCCCCCCCCCCCCCCCCCAAGTGTCCGCCCTTTTCTTGCAATATTGCATTTTTAACATGTAATACCGTTCTATGATTTACCCCTTTTGTGCAGCAGCAGAGATCTCAAAGAAAAGGACAAAGAAGCTTTAATTTAAACAGTCATGGAGAGGATCATTCTTTCTATGTCACACATTTAGGTACTAATTGTTCCAAGTTTTGAAATTAAAAAAATCCCTGTAAATTGGTGTTCATCCTAATAATTTGAGAGATACATGCTGTAAAGTTTCCTAGAAAATGGGATTTGCAGTCTTATTGTTCCTTTAAAGATCAGGGTCACAACACCTGCTTTTACAAGGTTCCATTTGTGCATGTCTTACATTTTATTGTGTCAACATTTACAGTGCAGTTCTACTCTAAATTCCCATTGTATCAAAATGCAAAATGCATTTATGGACATGTTAAACTAAATAGGCTATTTTACTTGTACTATATATGTTCTTGTAAAGGTAACTTTGAAGTCATGAGCATTTTTATAATTGATGAGATTGAGGGGTGTGCATAAAACCTTTCTGTGTGCAGGCTGGCCTCTACATAAAAAAAAATGTATTAAAATCAATATACTAATGTATTTCTTCTTCTATTTTTTATTTCATTTCTGTAGCCTGACACAAAATGGTAATGAATGCTCAGGGGATGTTTACCCCATTTAGATTTCATAGAACTTGGTGTCTGCATTGATTAATGTGTGCCTAACCTATGTTTTCATTATAAGAGGAGAAGGTAGAGAGTGTGTGCATGTTTGTGTGTGTTTGTGTCAGTTCAGAAGCTGGTCGGGGGTGATATTTTGGGGTTGTATGATTGAAACCCCCCATTCCTCTATGTGGAGGTAATGAACCTGAAGACAAGCAGTGGCTAGCCTGAAATTTCATGCATTGAGGGAGCGTCAGGGCATACATAAGGTAGGCTCGGTCATTTGTTATCGTTAATCTTAACATTTATGGCAGCAAATATGTTATTAGAAGGTGTGTCCTTAGTAGTTGTCTTTGATTGGGCTTTGCTGTATGACATATTGATCAGCTGAGCCTAAGTAGAAGCAGGGCTAAAGGCCAAAGTATCCAAGACCTTGTCTTTGGACATCTGCAAAGGCATGACGATGTAAATGGATGCTCAGCTCATTTTCAGCATCCCAAGTAATTTCCCGATGCAGGGAAACCAAGGGCAGAAAAACCCCAACACATTTAGGCCTACCAGTAGTGCTTTGGAGGGCAAAGTGACAACAAACACAGAAACCAAGATGGGGGTCTGGCAATGATCAGCCAATCTCCTCTGGAATTCATTCCAGGAAATCCTATCCATCTTCATTCAAGCATTTCAGTGCTCAGTGAAATGGTATGGTCGAATGGACCAAATTCAGATTGATTCTGTGTTAATGTGTGTGTGTGTGTGATTGTGTGGGTGAGTGAATGCATAAGTTATATCCAAGCAACTATCAACCCAGACTTCACCAGTCATTCCAGACTGCCATGTTCAGGATGGCTCTTAACATGCATGCTCACAACCCAACAACAGCTGCTGAGCTGAACCCTAATAAGCTGACACCACCCCTGTATTAATCACCCATGGAAATTTTTATAGGTGAGCTATGACTTGCCAGAGACTCAGGTCAAACCAACAGCCCTGACATTATCAAGCATACAGCTCATGTCTGCTGCCAACCAGACACAACCAGGCCTGGATCTCAATCAATTATATAGGTGTCAGAAGCTGTAACAGCCCTTGCTATTTGTTAGTTCAAGCAGCAAATCCTCTACTAAAACCAACAGCAACCAATCACATGCAGAAAGACTAATGTAATACTTTATGAATGAGTTTACGAAAGTACAGCGTCTGGCTTACCTACTTATACAGTGGCATTGCTTGAACCATATCCATCTCTGTAACGCTGAAAATAATCTATCATTAGTCACACGAATATTCGGGGCTGGAACATTTCCAATTCATGGAAAGGGTTCAGTATGTACATGCACCTACGCATCTGGGGACAATGCTGCGGAACTTACTGATCAGTGTCTGATGAAGGGAACATTTCTCTTTGTCTGCTGTTAGACTAATGTGAAAAGAAAAGTAATTTGGCACACAGCACTATGTGGCATTTGTAAAGATTTAGTGATTTGTGGAAAAAAAAGGACGACTGCAACAAAATGTGTGTGAATCAGCACTGCACTACCAGCTGAAGTCATCCTTGCATCTGCTATGCACCGTCTGGGCTGCATGCAGACTGTGTGATAATTGTGGAATGTGGAAATGATCTGTAATTTAGATATGTCACTGGCAAGTGCTTTTTTTCATGTTAAAGACAGAGCTGGCAATAGATAGCAGTCATCTTAATGATTTATTATGTCTTAAGATATTTATGTCCTATTGCCAAGATCATGCAAAAGGACAAGATCAGAGGACAAAAATGTACAGCAGAAAGACTGGTGGTGATGTGATGGGCAGACGACCTCCAAACCATTGTTTAAAAGGCTGATAGCATGCACAGACATAATGTAATTAGGATTAAGGTAAGTGTTGACCCTCATATTGTGGGATTGCAATCTAAGTCAAACTACTAGCCATATTTGATGATAATAACAGTTCATTTTGTTAATTCTTTATTAATAGTGGTGATTTGTATGAATATATATCAATAAATTATCATGCTGAAATGTCATCAAGATTAATGGAAAGACCAACACACATCGGATTTATGGAAATGAAAGCGATACTCTTTGTAAACCATGGTCCCTGCTAATGGGTTTCATGGGTGTCATGGCCGACAGCCATGACACCCAGAGAATAGAGATCAGGTGGAAACATGCAGGTCACTATGCATCTGGACTTCCAACCTTCCTCTTTCCTTTGCCAAGTGCTTAACTCCTGGCTGTAAATTAGTAGGACAGAGTGTGTGCAACAATCATGTTTTACACCCACCCACCCCAATTCCAAATGAGGTGATACTGGTGGTGGCTTAAAAATAAATTTAAAAAAAAAAAAGGGAAGAAGGCATTTTATATAAATGATCTGGTGTTGATTGTGATGGATATACTGTGTAGAGACACCTTGCCTTCAAGGGCATTGAGGGATAAGCTATCATTTTCTTCCTCTTACGCATGAAGGGAAGAATGACAGAGGGTCCAATGTCATCTACAATAACACACTGCAACACACAGGACTTCACACAACCTGCATTTTTCTAAATGCATATACACACATTTTTGGATTGTTTTTTAACAAGCGAAGGGGTTGAAAGTTTTTGCAGAAAATGGCCCCTTATGCTTGTATATAACTGCAGACAACAGGCTCCTCTTGGGTAAGTGGATGACCTTCTGTCACATATTATGCTGAAACAACAACAAGTTTTAGTCTCCGTGATGTTTTACCCCGTTTCACCTTTGCTGATATTTCAATAAAAGGAAGCAAAGTGACCCAGCTTTATAGACCTGTGCTCAGCATAATAAGCTTATGTTACGATTAATGAGATACCTAGAGCATTATTTGTTATCTTACATATCTTATTGATTGTATTGCCTTTCATCTGTGCAGGGCCCTTTCTTTGTCTCTCTCTAACTCTCCCCACCAACTTCTTCCCACCCTCTGGCTGTCTGTTTTGCTCTCTTTCAGTCTCGCCATTACATTCCCTCCCCTGAATTGAATGCTCTGAGTCATGTAGGAGTTGTTGAAGGTTGAATAGTTATGACATGCAAAGTGCAAGCTTGTATAACTACACCTCCATTATCTGCAGCGTGTGTGCTAATAAGTCATCTTAAGTCAATGACCTGTATATATTGAACTTTCAATAGAAGCAATGCAGGATCAGTGGCCGTGCAGGTTCCCTTAACCATCTTATTTATGACAGACTTCAAAGGTTTAGCTGATGCTCGATCAGGCCGTCCACTTTGAGATGTCTGGTAAAAAACCAACTGGCTGGAAGGGAATTGAGAATCATTCCCTGACATGTTATGATCCACACACATACACCCACATGCACATCCTCCACAAAAATAGCGCCTTGAGTGTTGACTGACCTCGTCTCAGTCCCAGGATATGAGAGCGATGTCTGCAGGAGGCTGGACAGCAGCATTTTGCTTGATCACATCCAGCAGAGAAGCTCCTGGCAAGTTCCAACAGCTCATTTATTGAAGGAAGGCTCTGGTGTTAAATAGAAGTAGAGAGGATTGGAAGTGACACGGCATAAACAGGAACCGTCAAACAATTAGACAGTGTAAACAGAACAGATGAGCCACTGATGAATCTGGATGTCAGAAACCATTAAGCCAGGTTAAGTCAAGCTGCTTGAAAGGTGCTCCTATCCATTCATTTGTCCATAAGGAATGAATGCTCACACAGACGTGCAGATAAAGACTTTTTTTTTTGTTTTTTTTTTTAGTATGGATGTCATGGTTTAGAAGTTAGAGGGCAGTGTTTTAACCTCAAGACTTTTTAAGACAATTAATTTAGCAATTTTTTACAATCTAAAAAAGTGTTAAATTCGTAAGAATGCAAGACATAATAAGGAATGTGCAAAAAATATCTAATTCAAATGCAGAGCAAGAAGGTTTCAATATGAATGCCTCAATCACTGTTCTGTGTTTATGATAAATGAGTGCTCCCTCTCGCACTGTCAGGGTCCCTTGACCGACAAATAGCGGGCTAATGACAATAGCTAAAGCATATGGCAATGGAGCACCACAATACTCTACTATCAATGACACCTGGAACCTGCAGGGCTGCTATTCATGTGAACCATGCAAGCATCTTCATATCTAGTGTCAGCTGCTTATTGTTTACCGTGATTGAGCATCTGTTTAGCATTTTGCTTGTGGCTGGAGCACTTATTGTGTCCCACTGACTACAAGTATTTTCTGAAAGATTTCTCTGCCCGAAAAATAGGCAATTTTAATTTTACGATTTTAAAGCTTTGACTTTAGATCTATAAGCAACAGTTTGTCAAAACCAAAAAACATGTTCCAATTTTTCATGTTTTTATATTCAAGAATGTCGCTGCTAGAGCTTTGACTAGGACTAAGAGGTCTGAACACATCACACCAGTTTTAAAATCTTTACAATGGCTTCCAGTCAATAACGGATAAATTTTAAAAACCTGTTGATTGTTTACAAATCCCAGAATGGTTTAGGACCAGAATACATCTGTGATATGTTCAGAGAATATAAACCAAGCAGAGCTCTTCGATCTAAAGACTCGGGTCAACTAGTCCAGACCAGAGTCCAGACTAAACGTGGAGAAGCAGCGTTTAGCTGTTACGCTGCACACAAGTGGAACAAACTGCCAGTGGAGATTAAACTCACCTAATGTAGGAACTTTTAAATCCAGGTGAAAAACATTTCTTTTCTCATGCGCCTATGCATGACATCTGCACAGCAGCTTTTAATTAATTCTGCTTTTAATTATTTTAATATAATTCATGATTTTATTGTGATTTTGCTATTTGTATTTTCTTTTATGCTTTTTTTCTGTAATGCTTTTAAGGTTTCATGTAAAGCACTTTGAATTGTCTTGTACATTAAAAGTGCTATACAAATAAACTTGCCTTGCCTTAAAACAGGCTTTGACCAACACTTTTGTCTATTATTTATAAATTAAAATGGTCTCCTTGTTGTGTTTAAAATAATTGATAATGGATTGATAATGGTGTTACATTACTGCTATCAGTGGTGTATGCGAGGTGCTTCATGTTAACATCACTCATTCCATATACCTCACAAAACTCTGGAGTAACTTTCTCATCTTTATTCTAATTCAAATATCATTCGTCAAACCCACACATTTACCCTCTAAAGCTCTCAATTATGCCCCCTCTCCCAGTGGAAAGTGACCAGAATCCCAAATCCCCCCCTTAGCTGTGTGAAGTGTTGAATCGCTGTGCTCTCCCCTGTGCTAATCCAGGCCCATCCATCCCCACATCACTGGCCTGTGACAGTCTCAGAGTATGGGGAGCGCAGCTAATCACAGAGCCCCTGTAGCCAGTGTGTCAGTGGGGAGTTCCTCTGTCTAAGCGGGGCATCCTAGGAGGCCGAAGCAGGAGAACGCTCAGCCTCAGCCTTCAGCAAGAAAAAAAAAAGCACTGTCTGTTGGCTTGATGCACCTAGAGGGATATGGTGTTCCTGATGGGCTACAAACTCACAGGATCACAACACACGGGACTCTGTACTTGTTACAAGAGAGCAGCAGATGGGGACGATTACACCGTTAGTGCTCAATCCACAAGCAGCTTTACCGGAAAGATGAAGACAAATGTCAAAGAGATCAAACATCACACCCAGTCTGCTAAAGTCTAACACACAAGCATAAAATAAGTATGTTGTGTTTACATGTAGAAGTTGTAAGTGTGAATGTAGCTTGAGGGCATTATGGAGAAGAGTTGGAGAAGGATGTGTGTGTGTGTGTGTGTGTGTGTGTGTGTAGGGTGCGTGGGGGTGGGGGCTTACATTATACTTAAGCAGAAATATGTTCCTCTCCCTGCCCTGAGAAAGATGCAGCGGTGCACTTATAGCATATGATGGAGAACTAATTAAATAATTAATGGTGATAACCATCATCGGCAGCCCAAATCGATTCTTATCTTTGCCTTTGTTGAGCAATGCTACATTTTTAATGTTCTTGTCATTTTGATTAAGATCACGTCATTGCTTTTGTCCTCATTCATGAGTCAGAGATTTGAGAGCTTTTTTTTTTTTTTGTCTTTTCCTGCTTAATTACCCAACTCATAGAACTCACAGCATCCTTTGCTTAAGGCTTTTATATAGACTGTAGATGTTCCTTTAAACATCTTATCTGGCAGAGGCCTGGTAGCCTGAGGTTTGTATGCTGTATCTTAGCTATTCCCAGGACTGCACTCTTCTAGACAGATGTCGCGCATGCTGTTCCTGGGATTGGTTGGAAGCACTCAACCAATATGGCGGTCACGGCCCTGAGTGCTCCAACCTGCAGGACCTGTTGTTGTCTTGATCATAGTATGTTGCAACAGATTTATATGTGCAATGTTATTAAAAGCTATGATAAATAATTATAATCCGATCTTTAAATGATCTCATTACGAAGAAGGATATGTGCAGTCTGGGGTTAAACAATTTTAACTGAGTAACTGAAATAAATAAATGATAAAATATCTGGATGCTTTATTTAATCAACATGCATAAGCAGCTACTGCTTCATGTTCCCCATGTTTCATAATGACAGTTATTACAGTTAAAAGAAATACTTGCACAGCTATATATGTGCAGTGGGCCTCAGTTGGTGGTGTGATGGAGGAAAATAAGAGTTTTGGACAGATAATAACAATAATATATTCTTCATGCACAGTTCTTTTCAGCTCATCATTGAAATGCTTCACTATTTTTCGCTACTTGGTGTTGATAACACAAGCAAGTAAAGAACAAAACATGGCTGTGGTAGTTCCTCTCTGGGAACGTTTGTGACATGACATGTCACTTTTAGTGGCTTGTGCTTGAGCCAATTGCTGCCATAATGGACAATAAAACACTAACTGGCAAGTCGACGGTCGCATTCTTCTTACCTTCTCATGGTAAATATCAAAGTATTAAATTGCATCTTTTGCAGTGTGTCTTAGTAGCAGCTTATTATGGCTGATAACTAATTATAGAGGGCTGGGAAAACTTGTAGACAACTTTATAACATCACATCAACAGTCTTTATTCTTCATTTTGGGACAATGAATAATGGTGCATGTCCGGTAAAACATTCAGATAAAACCTCCTGCAGTCTACATGGTCAGTCGATGAGTTTGAGTAATTTTCATCACTTTCCTTTTGACAAATTCCTCACCTGCATGTAATTTATTAAAACAGCTAAAACAACATTCTAACCTCAATGCCTGCTTCCTAAAGTAGAAAAGTTCAGCTGGTGAAGAAATAGTGTATTTGTATGCAGTATATTGAACATTAATAAAACAAAAGTTAGAAAAAAAAAGTATTTAACTGGAAATATTTTTAAGATGCAACACAATTTAATGAAAAAGCATTTAAACCAGCATAAATTACACATAATTTTCCAACCATGTGATTATTTACACTTAAATTTTTACTACATGACAGCTCGTTTTATCTGTCTGGCAATATTTTGTTAACGTGGAAATCTTGTGATCATGCATGAACAATTAATAAGCTACATTAAGCAAAAGACTACTGTTTTATGACGGGCCAAAGGGCAGAGCAACTTATCTGGCTTAAAATATAACAGATTCCCAGCATGTTTATGACATCATATGTCAATCTTATTAAAATATGATTCAACTGTCGACTCAATGACAGCAGCTTCATCAACTGATTGTGCCTACTAGCTTAAGTGTTGAGGGTTCATTTGTTTTAAATACCATCAAGCACCAGTAGACAGTACGTCACCTGTCAGTCTGCATTAACGGAGTATATTAAGATCCAAAGGCACGCAGGGTCTCGAAATTGTTAATCCTAGAATTGACAATAAACAGTGACTGAAATAGTTTAAGGGTTCCGTTGACATTAGGGACAGACTCTTTTTATTTCTATTTTAGATTGCACGTTTAGTCCTATTTGCATTCATAAATCATGTAGTTGAAGATGATCTTAAAACTGGAAAAGGTGTGGATTTAATTTTGTTGACTACTAACAGTAGTTTGCAAGTGAGCGTGCTGAAGGTAAGTATTGAATTTAGTCAACTAGAAAACACAAACAAACCTGCACCTGTGCAAGGAATACAGCAGTATCATTTTCCTGTGGCAGACACACACACACACACACACATATACACCCACCAAATGACTGGAACCCCGAGGGCTCAGGCAGCCATGATGAGGAAGGATTAGGAGGGGCAGATTGTCAGCAGGATGCATTTTTGGGTGTGTACGTCTGCAAGTGTTGAAGAGATGGAGAAATCTTGCTGTTTTGGCATTGAATACCTGCTAAACCTTGTGGGTGGACGCTTTTAAGGCTACACTAATGTCCTAGCACTTCAAATCCTGAAATCGGCTCTGGCAGTGATGAGGTATTAGAAAGGGATGCACAGATACATTTGGTCTAGATCACAAATGTATGTGGAAATACATTTGTTAAAAATGAGGGGATCTCATCCCCATAATCTTTGAGAAAGGTGAAACCAGTCATTTTCTTTTGAATATGCAGTTTCTAGGACACGCATTTCACCTTCTGCTTTTACATCACATCCATATTCACACATGAAATTTCTCCACAACCTGCCAAGTTGGATGATAGAACATGAGCTACACTGAACGCATTTTTGTCTCAATTGCAAACCTGTTTCATATTCATAAACTCTCCACATGACATTTTCTCACTCTTGTGTGATACCCAGTGTCCACACAGCACTCCTGTTTAGAGTGCCTTTTCATCCAAGCTCTAATTCAAAGCCTGAAATTATGGTTGAGTTAAATGTTCTGTTCCTAATGCACTGAAATAATGCTAAATTACAGATGGCTGGTTTTATTTGTGTGAATAAATTTGTGAGCTTAATGGTTTGTGAAACATGTTTTCTATGCATAGTTTACAAACATGGAAGGATGCTTGAATCTGTGTAAATTGTGAAATACAATTACCAATAATTCAAGCAACATTCAACAATTAAGTACAAACAAGAGTGGGGGAAAAAAAAACATACATATTTCAACCACAGAGAGTAGGGGGGGGGGAATCTACAAACACAACCCAGTGAAGATTTTCTGTCTTTTATTTAACAATGAAACTCCCTTTGGCTTCCGCTCAGATCGACAGCATGCAGGCTGAACTTCACCTGTGAGCAAAGATCCAACTCACATCATGTTTATAAATGAATATATACTCTCCATTTAAGATAATGACAGCAAATGTGTACCAAATCTGATCACACTGTCTGAAATTATATCTAGTCCTAACAGATGGTAAAACACTGCCCACAATTAGGCAGCACATGGCCAAGATCTGTCCATTTCTGGAAAGTAAAGCTGACATATTTTCCTGTTATCTGCCAGTATCTGACGTTAATCTGGCAACAGAAAAAAGCATTTGGCACGGCCTTCGGTGCCCGTAGTGCTGTGTGCTTCCTGTCTGCATCTTCAGATGGAACACTATCTGAGATCTTTTTGCTTACATACACATTCAGGATGGCTCTCAGCGCTGATTTTGATGCAAATGTGAAGACTGTCTGCTGCTGTAATAATTTCCATACACATGTGATGAGCAGCTGTTTAATGACAGAAGTAAAGTGCTTCACTCGCGGGCTTGTAAGTTCTGCACGATACGCGCTCATAACCCTCATATTGCAATTGTCAATTATTTACATAAAGAATGATTTGAGAATTATCTTTCAATTTATCAGCGTTACAATTTCTGACATGCTAAATGTGTGATGTTGTGAGCGGTGAAAGCTCAGAATGTGGGGAGGGGACTTTATAAAGATTGAGCAGTGCAATAATCAAACACCATTGGGCACAACACCTGCTAACACTGCAGATATCTCAATTGTTCCCCCTCGTGAGAAAGATGGGTGCCATCTAATCAGCAGAGCAGGGGCGGTGCGGTGTTGGCAAGGGGATGAGGTCGTGCAGTTGTTGTTGACACACCGCACACAGCACTCCTCTCATCCCACACAACACAGGAAAAGGGGGTGGACCAGAACAACCGCAAGGAGTCTTTTATTTTTAGTTAATGATTGAACAAACAATCGTAACCTCAGAGCTGTGCCCTCTGGTGGGTGTGGCCTTCCCTGAGGTCATGGAGCTGCTCTCTAATAAGCATCACGACACAAAAAAAGCCCAATATTTGCACAACAACTAGAGGGGAGAGAAGGTTGGAGCTGTTCGGGGTGTAGGATTCTATGACAACGCAAAATAGGACCGTGCGCGTTTGTGGGAGACGGATGGAAATACGATGGGGGGAATGAACTGAAGGAGGAGGAGGAGGAGGAGGAGGAAGGGGGGTGATGTAGTGTGAGTGCTGATGGTTGGGCAGGGGGCCTTTTTTTGCCACATATAGCACTATGAGGAACAGATGGGGCCTGATAAATCCTGAAAGGGAGGCATTACCTGCCCAAGTCACCAAGCAGCCACAATTATCACAGGGCTCTGGGTTCATTGTCAATTAGAGTGGCAGTTAAAGCCAGGCAGCAGCTGTGGCAGATGGCTGAGATCCAGAAAGGCTGGGGGAGCCGGGACAGAGGCCAGCCCCCAGGCTCTCTCCATATCTCCACCTACTTTTTTCTCCATCAGTTTTGCTTTTTCGTAATGCAGCATGGTCTCATTTAGAACAGGGTCCACAGCAAATTAAGGTGGGTGAGAAGAAAGCATCATTAGAAAGAAATTAGGAGCTACAGCTTTTGTTTGGTTTTTTTTTTACCCTGAATAAAATATTGCATGTTCAAAAAAGGAAAAGAAATGTTTGTGATGTTGTCAGCACATAGAGTATTAAAAAAAATTGGAACACATTAAGATTATTTTCTTTCTTTGTGGTTGCAGCAAATGCTGCTGCCAACATCGCACAATAAGTAATTTATGGTGGTGGGATTGTGATCAATAAATAGCGAAGAGAGCTGTCCCACTTGGTAAGACATAAGAAGAATGTGCATGCTTTGGGGGGGGACTAATTCGCTACATACAGTCATATGGTAACAGTTGCTATTTACAAGTTGCAAGTGTGATATTTAAGTGCCAGAATTCCTCTCTCAAACACTTGGAGAAAGCAAACAATCAGAATGTGCCTAAGAATCTCTGCATGATCGAAAGCAGAATACTCTCTTTGAGCATGTGTTAAAGCTCTAGCTCTTTATCAGCTAACCATTTCTGTGGTTGTGTACCAGCGGTAGGTTTGCCATCTTGGTGAAGTATATGGGCAACTGAAGGGCAGCCTTTTGCTGAGTTTGTCCCCATGATCTTCCAAGCAGTCTCCCCCCTGCCTCCCAGCCTGAGCCAAGGCTCACCAGCAGGCTTCATTTTCAGCAAGTACCACCATTCATCACCAGGCAGGGGTGCTGGAGTGTGTGTGTGTGTGTAGAGTGTGTGTGTGTGTGTGTGTGTGTGTGTGTGGGGGGGGGGGGGGGGGGGGGGGGGGTTCGGCAGGGGGCCAGTAACAGGGCAGTGTATGCCCCTCACCCATCCTCTTTTCTTCTCCACAGGCTGCTGAGAATATAGGCCTCTGCCACAGACAGCAGCCACACTCCTCTCTTACACCCTTTTCAATTGAGCTCCAAATTTATTCAGGGGAGGAGAGACCGGCTCCCTTCTATTGCTCCCCTGCTCCTTCACCCTTGTCTCTTGCCCCCTCCCATTCTGCTTTTTTGTCTATGACGCCTTCTTCCTTGACCCTACTCCCTCATCCCTTACCCCTGTCCCTCCTCTTTTGCCTTTCTGGTCCCTCTAACCCCCTTTTTCTCCCCACTGGGGCATCATTCCTCCTACTTTGTTCCGCCAGTCTTGGACCCAGTGTCTGGGCTGTCCTGATAGCAGAGAAGAAGTAACAGCCTATCCATCTGCCTGCCTAGGGCCTGCCAATGAAGGGGCAGGAGCAGAGGTCCTCATTCATAACAATGGCCATTAACAATGCTAACAGCTCTGCTGCTGCTCCCGTGGAAGCTGGCGAATGAGGGGTTGTAAGGCCTGGGACAGAGCAGGGGCCTGGGAGGGCCTGTCGCCAGGCAGAGTAGGAGATTGTAGAGATCTGATAGGTTTACAGGACAGACAACGCTCCAAAGCATGTTGTTGGGACATTAAGCAAGGCCTCAGAGTCTCCCAGGCCAGTAAAGAAATATCGATTTCTTTCTTCTTTTTTTTTTTTTCTGCCTGTGGTCAGACAGCATTTGAAGTCCTGTCCATGTGAAACCAGACGCTCTCTCATATTACCTCGTGGCTTCATGCCCAGTTACTTATGAGTCTGCAGTTCAACTATGATTATTTCAGGTGCCACTGAGTGCAATGAGTGGAGTGTTATTTGTGGGAATATAAACAAAGAAAAAATAACATTTTTTGGATTAAAAAGAAGAAACATTAAGATTTAGAAATTTTTAGTCAAGTGGAGGGTGAACAGCAATACTCCAAGGTGAACTCATTTACTAAGCAGGGGCTGTATCAGCAAAAACATAGTACACTGTGAGTGAATATACTGACAGCCACACAATAGCTGTAATGATGCCCAAGTAGGCCAAGTTTACCTCTGGTACTTTCCCGGCTTCCCTCCTGAGTTTTGACACATTTTCACATTTATCAGGAATGCCTATCTGTCTCCAGTAACAACAAAAGGCACCCCCTCCAAGTAGCAACACTGCATGGAGTCTCCTGTGAAATGGTTACAGTAGGCTCTCCCTTTCCATGCCTCTCATCCCTCTAATCAAACTGTCAAAAAAGCACAGCCTTTTGTATTGAGAGTTTTAATTAGATTTGGATGGATTTCAAATCTGCTCTTGTTTCTTGGAATGATTCCGAGTGAAAGAAGAACCTCTACAACAAGATTAACCGCTAATCTATCCTTTTGTTACAGCTATTAAAATCGGTCCATCTGGCCATCCTTTCAAATACAAAGTAAATCTTTTCGATATAAAAACTTCCTTATCTGACAATTCTTTTGTTTTGACACATCATTAATTCTGTGACTTTTTTCAATTAAACAACAGACACGAGGAACTTGCGGTGTGTTGGATGTGAGAATGGTTTTATGACTTCAATGGAATGTTTATCTCTCAGGGCGCCACTTGTACATAGCCAAGCTTGAATAGTTGGTCCAACTTGAACTGAATAATTGCTTCTAAAACACCTCCCTGTTCCTCCTACATGCAGCATGACATAGGTATGCACTTGATCCTTTCAACATGCCTACATCAATAGAATTGAATTTGTCCACAGGGCAGTGAAATATACTGTATCCCATCAATGATTCCAATCAATATGATCCTGTTATGGAAACTTATTGTAGCTGGTGCAATCTATACTGCAAAGTGTCAACAATGCTGTCTTCCAGACTTACAGCTTACAATCGCCGGTGAACTTTGGCAATCTATAGGAGAGTGTAATTGAGGCTTTTGGTGCGTTTAAAGGCATAAAAAGCACTTTTAGTGCAAGCAAGCTCCTCACAATGTGTTCTGACTTAGTAGAAAATACAGCTGGTAAACAAGGTTATAGCACACAAGGAAACTGCCTGAAAACCGGATGCAAAGCCTGCATAATTTGCTGACAAAATTGTCAATGAGTTCATCATGGAAAATTGGCAGTGTTTGATTCCAAGCATTTATTTCTATTGGCAGATACTGATCACTTTCCCTCCTGACAGCAAAGAGCTTGCACCAAGACAAAGAAATGCAGAGAAAATACAAAGTGAGATTCCAGAAAGTAAAAAAGCCACAGCCAATGTTA